>NC_052947.1:6734212-6984212 GCF_013358895.1 Oreochromis aureus
GATATTCAAATATTACAGGCTGGTAAAGAGGAAGTAAGCTAGGACAGATTTTGACAGCTGTCTTATTAATGTGTTGAAACCACAACGGTCACATGTTTGCTGTCCTATTTCTTATTTTAGATAATTATGTGGATTTTATCTCATGTGCAGCTCTGACCATGTGACATTTTCTAACAGTGAGACGAACAGAATGACTATGAGTGTAACAACAGCTGTGAGTGGGATTGTTGTCATCGTTCTGTCCATATCAGGTACTGAACATCTTTTATATACACTTAAGGTCTTTAGTCCAGTTATTTGGTATATTTGGTATATTTATAAGTATATTTACTTACTGGACATCATCCTGGAACACTGTATGCTTTAATGTAATTATTTCAGTAAATAACAGGAACTTCCTGCAAAGATGGTGTGTGTACAAGAAAACAATTATTAGAAGATAATGTGTTAAATTTGCTTAGATGAGAGGGTCCAGCAGTAGATCAGAGGATTAGGGAAGGATTTGTCTGTGTGTTTCAGTTTGGTTTAGCTGTAGGCCTGAGAGTGTGTGTAATTGTGTAGAGGGAAAGGAATTTATGGACACTGGGGGTCTGCCTGTCATAAAAGGAGACGGGAAGCTACAGTTGGGGGATGCTGATGCTGATGCTTGTACCTTTAATAAAATCTCATAATTGTTATAACTTAGAAGTAGGTTTGCAGGAGACTCTCCACATGCTTAGCTGTAAAAGTAAGACCACAAGAGGCCAATGGCCCAGTGGATGCAGAGTGGGGGTCTCAGTGTTTGTAATATGTTAACTCTGTTTTGTATGTTGTGTAAAGGAATTTGGTGTAGCTTGGGTGAGGGGAGATTACTTTTATGACCGCCAGGAAGTCACATACACAGAGACACACAGTGCTTTAACTGTTACGACGCACACACACCCACACGCACAGTCACTCACGTGCACTCACATAAACACACATACATACACAAACACAGAGTTTGCAACACACCATGTGGGTTTTACGATGGGGTCGCTTCTATAAAACTGGTTGTAACAAACAAAGAAGGGAAGATCTGCAGAGGGACACCGGCCTTGCACGTCTCCCCTTCTAGAAGATGCATGCATAACTGAAGATGAATAAAGGTTTTGTGAAATGACTACTGAGTCCAGTGCCGTCTCCGGATGCCCGAGGAATAAAAAAGAACCGGGGTGAAACTGCTTTACTTAACAATGGTTAAACTGCTTGAATGTCATAAGAATAGTGATAGTGATGGTTTCAGGCTAAATATAAAGCAATAAGGAATTATTTCCAGTCTTACATAGACTGAACATGTTCTTTTTAGAGAAACCTTTCGATTAAAAAATGAAATATTTAATGTAAAATGTGGTGAACAGTTTTTACCTGTTCACCATAAACACAAAGTAAATTTGTAAATTTTCTTTAAACCTTTTTTTCCAAAGTTAAGATTTCATTTTTGAACTGTATATTTGTTGTTTTTGTTTGTGCGATGGTATTCTGACTTCAATGTGCTATTTCTGCAAAATTCATATTATCAAGACGTCACAGTCTGATGCTGAAGAGTTTCACATTTCTTCAGCAGCTCCACGCTTCAGCGAACACGGGAAACCAACCAAGCAAAGGCACGCCACGCCCTTCTAACTGTTAACATTTAGCATTTTCCCATCCATATCACAGGTGGAAATTCTCCAGCAGCCAGGAATGCCCAAAACACAGAGTCAAATTTCCCACATTTGTTTTCTCAGTCAATATTAATATATGGATGGATTACTGAGACATGTGCATTAGGAATATCCAGCTTATCTTTGAGAGACCAAACCTTATTGTCTCAGTTTGAAGTCTGCATTATGTATTCAAATATTTCTTGTGACTTCAGATGAAAACAAAATACAATTCTGACGTTTAAAATCTTGCTAATCTTGACTGTAATTTCTGATGTTTCAGTGGTGCACAGTTGGAGAGAATGGGAAGTGACTTATACTTCTACTGAGATCTGTGCCATTAAAGGATCGACAGTGGAAATGCACTGCACCTACACATACCCACCAAGAATAAACAGCATCAGTACCACAGTTCAGAATATCTTCTGGTTCATTTATTTGCCCAATGTTGAACCTGTGGATCTTAGAATAGATTCAAAGTATGCAGGTCGTGTTTGGTATCACTGTGGTACGAACAACTGCACTCTGAGAATAACAGACCTGAGGGAGAGCGACTCAGCTGTGTACAGATTAAGGCTCATAACAAACCAGCCAGGGGGGAACTATACTGGTTCACCTGGAGTCAGTTTGTCTGTAACAGGTAAGACTGTTGTCTGTTGGATCACATTCTTAACATTTATGAACCCGTGCAGGGAATTTCACTGTCTGTTATATTGCATTTTACAAATCCAGGTGTAGAAGTGCAGATGATTCACAAATCTCAATGCCTTACTCATTGGTGCAGCAAATTAGAGATGCAGTGTCACAGCAGTTGCCTTCCTCATCATTCTTCATACATCTGGTACAAGAATGGACACATGACTTCAACAGAATCACTTTATTCAGGCTACTTTTATTCTGAAGACAGCATTTCCTGTGCTATCAAGCCACATGAGACCTTTCCTTCTCCTTCTGTGTGTGAGTATACGCCACACTCTTCCACTCATACCCTCCTGAGAACCCAAGCTCTTGTTTGGGATGTATATTAAATGTTTCCTAGCTGTTTGTGATTAGTTGGATCTGAAAAGTATCAAAACTGAACATCATCTTTAAGCAGAATGTAATAAAAAAAATATGTTAGGGCAGTACAGCACAACACATTAATAAAATATTATCTTAATAAAATCTAAGACAAAATGCATTTTCCCCATATTAGTACAAAGGGTCTCAGCAGGATATGATGCTGTTTCACGGCCAGATTTCCTAAATGAGTCAAATGGGAATTGTGAGCACACAAAAATTAAGCCATGCTTTTATTCTGTGTGTCAGCAGTAAATTGTGTGTAACAAACATTAGTAAATAAGTTTATGTACCTGATTTGAATATTTTCCTTATATTTTGCGCCTTTACAAAGAACCTCGTAAAAATGTGTTCATGAACACAGTCTTTTCTCTGTGCTGTCTTTGTAAATACACACAATACTTTTCAAATGCCAGAACCCAGATTGCGCTGATGCAATATTTATTATGTACATCTGTTCCTTAATGTACTGTAGCAAGATATCTTTAACATGGACAAGACTGTTCAAAGACAATAAATGTATGCAAAACTGTGTTTTCTTGGCAATCTTAAAGGATTCTGTTTTTCAGGTGGCTATAATCAGTACTGCAACAGAGTGAATTACACTGAAAGAAGAATCTGTGCCTTCAAAGGCTCATCAGTGAACATTTCTTGCACATACTATCACACAGATCCTGTTGTGTCAAAATTCTGGTTCAGACCTGATCGTAGTCATTGGTTGAGAACTCACTTTCTACTATGGGACCTTAGTAAAGACTCCCAGCATGCAGATCGTTTTCAGTTCCTTGAAAGAGAGAAAGGACACTCCACTCTGAGAATCAGTGACTTGAGAAAGACTGACTCTGCAGAATATCGCTTCAAATTCACAACGCAATCATTTCAATGGGGAAACATTTCACCTGGAACAACTCTGACTGTCACAGGTACTGACTGACCAATAATTATTAATCTGTATTATAACCCTATACTATGTATAGTGCAGTGTTATTGTCAACATGTAGATAGTGTATATTGTATGTGAATGACAACCATATATCCTCTTAGTAAACTTACAATCAGTATTGGGGTAGTTATTACAAAAAAAAAAGCACTGTATTACACGTCACTCATTACTTTTCTTAAAAGTAATGCAGTCCATTAATTTCACGTTACTCTGTAAAATGAACTAAAACACACTGCCACATTATTACCAGTCAACACTTTGAATCTTACGCTACAGTTTCACGTACCAACACAAATCTCTGTCCTTATGAGGACACACATACCATTTTTCTTTTAGTGTTTACAAACACCAACCCAACAACAAAACAAAACAACATCAAAAGACCCTCAAAAACCAAAAAGATGAAAAACAGCCTAACGATACTTCAAAGCCATCGCCTCAGTTGTTCTACTGTAGAAACATATGCAAGCAGAAATGAAGGTTAGGCTACAGTGGTGCAAGCCTGACTGCTCATCAGTGCCTTTGTTTCTTGTTACAAGAACAGTTTCCTTCCTCGTCCTGCTCATAACCGTTACATGCTTACACTGATTTATATTCTAATATCTTTAGGTAGATAGTGTATATTTCTATTGTGTGCACTTATATTCATATTTATTATATTAATATTTTATATATTCTGTATTCTATTTCTGTACCACTTTCTTTTGCATCATGACACCAAGACACATTCTTCATTTGTGTAGAAACTTAATTCTGATGCTGATTTAAAGGGTCTGGCTGCTGTGCTGGCATACGCTCATTTTTAGCATCACTCTGGGTTCTTGGCTAGCTTAGTGATACCATGCTATATGTGCAGATGCTTGTGTTAGCAGCATAATGAAGTTGTTTCTTTGCTGGAGCAGTTTTCAGTTTACCATTGCACCAGGGCTGGACTGGGACAAAAAATCGGCCCGGGCATTTTGACTAGAGACCGGCCCACCAGGATAGAGATTGAAAATGTGACGTCATTCAGGGGTAAAACCGCAAAGGATTCTGGGAACTTGAGGCAAGAGGTACTAGCGCACGCAGGCTTTCAATTGAACTCAGTTACACAGCGATAAAAAGAAACCCAAAAAATGGCAAGAAGCTGTTGTATTATTAACTGCAAAAGCCGGTCGCATGACAGCCACGGGAAGCCGATGGGTAAAGAGATCGTCTTTTTTATCGGATTACGTCGTTGAAGAGAAATTTTTAAGCCATAAGCTCAAATAAGAGCCGACGGATGGTCTGGATATACCAAATATAACGTCCCAGAACACTCCAGCTCACATGTTAGTCTGCTCCAAGCATTCCCCCAAAGGTCAGTGTTTTGTAGTAGTTAATACCTCACTTTTCTTAACATAATTGGTGATATAGGTTACAAGCAAGTCTGGCGCTGAACAGAAATTGTCCGCTATGCTCCTTTATTTATTGTGCATAAATAGTGAATTGTCCTGACACAATATTGCGTTTCGCTTCTGTTATTACCACGGTACATTGACAAAAACATATACTTTTATTCACAGGATAAAACAGTTGTTTTGTATCACTAATTGTCCAGTGCGATTACAGCATACAATATTATTGTCACTGCTACATTTCTGTAATGCGTACCAGAAATTATTTCCACTACTAATTAATTACCGTTGAGCTCAAAGGTTATATTAATAAACGGTTAACGATTGTGTATTTATGACGATGATTTGTGAGACTGGTAAACTTACCTTTGTTTGTACGATGGTCTTTCGTTCTACACGGTGCATTTCAAGGTCCTGTACCCATCCGTCGGTAAACTGTACCTGGGCTTGTTGCAGTGACCTGAAGTTACTAAAAACTTCATGAGTGTATGCACTCACTCCAAGAACCGTATAATTATAAATCTGAGCGTGGTGAAAGTTGGGCAGCACGCTAACGTCTTTTGTCCACTCTGTGTGCTCCTAAGGGTCTGACCCTCTCACTCCTTTGATTTTTTCCTCGTCTCTTTTCTTTGCCTTTTTGTCGAGTCTGTCTTTGTACGGACCGGCATTATTCTCCTTAGTTTTGTACATTCCTTTTTTGTGCGGCAAAGAAAAATCAAGAAGGTATTGGAACCGGAGAATGAACATTTTGCGGTGGTGCAAATGCTTGCATTTGATGCGGTACTTGGATTGTTTTGCCTCGAGTTCCCGGCATGCAATGCGCGAAAGTCACGTGATCTGTCAATCGCTATAGGAAAAACCTTAAATTAAGACCAAGAACACTAGAGGTGAGACATGATCATTAATTAATATTAAAATTAATAAATGACAGATTTAGTGATATTTTCATAAACACCTCCTTTCCTTTTTTTGTTCTCCATTTTCTTTAGTTCGTCTATAAGATTGCTAAACAAGGGGGAGGGTGCATCCGGCCTCCTCGGCTGTAATTGGTCCAGCCCAGAGTCGATCATGACCAATTGGCCAATCCAACACCTTTCATTATATATACCCTTCCAAAAAAAAAAAAAGTCCATCGGCCCATAAAAACAAAAAATCGCCAGCGGCCCACCGGGCAAATGCCCGGTATGCCCGATGGCCAGTCCAGCTCTGCATTGCACTCTTCTAATATTGTGGATAACAATAACAGTAAAAAGTTGAAACGTTTCAGAACCCCACTATCATTTTTTTCCTTCTGTCATTTTTCTTTGCAGATCCAGATGTACAGGTACAGGTGGTTTGGTCCTCCACTAGCCCACAGCTGATCTGTCAGAGCAGCTGTTTTCCTTCTGGTCATTCATTCTTTGTCTGGTATAAGAATGAAGAGGAAATTCTTGGAGAATCTTCTTCCTTATACACAAAATATGCTGATGGTCCCGACAGCTACTCCTGTGCTTACGAGGGTCACCGCTCTAACCCAGTGTGTGAGTTTACTTCACAGTGCCACTTAACAAATGATCATCTTTGATCGTCAGTTGTTATATTACAGACAGATTAAATCATGTGAATAATGTACAAGTAGGAAATATGATAAGTATTGTATATGAAACATATTTAAAGAGAAACCAAGAAATTAAAAAAACATCAAATGATTAAATTGATTGTATCCATCCATCTTATCCAGTGATCTTTGACTAATCCTGAAAGTTATCTTTGGTTGTTTGTAATCCAGCAGTGAAACAACTTTGTCTTACTGCTCAACTGCTTCTTAGATTTAATTCACAGATATCAGTTACTGCTATTTTACTCTAGAATTTGCTAGAATAATCCAAAATTCATTGCTCTGTTGATGATGGAGAGTTGTCCTAGTGTGGATACAGCAAAAAAAAGGCTCAGCCTATGTGATTAGCAGCCTATCAGACTGCTTCGCAGATGACCAGTTTTTGTCCTGGGAAACAGTGCTTTCCTTTCTCCAAACTAGAGATGGACCGATCCGATATTACATATCGGTATCGGTCCGATACTGACCTAAATTACTGGATCGGATATCGGAGAGAAATAAAAAATGTAATCCCATCCGAAGTATCACAAAATCACCTCACAAAATGCGCAACTTGGCGTAACCCAGCTCGGCGCATTTGAGCAGTATGTGTCACGTGATAGAGCGGCTGTTGTCTGCGAGACCTGCCTGTGGTCTGTTGGAGCATTTGGAGCCTCGCTACATGCTTCCTAACCGCGGCATTTCATCTCGGCGAAAACTATCCCAGAGAAGTAAAGCAAGTGTGTAAGTTCATCTCTGAATGTTTGCATAGTATTTCCACATTAAGCTTAACTGATATATGGAGCCACAGCTGGACTGGCCATCAGAGTTCCATATTGAGGTGAAAAGGAAGCGATTTGTCCCGTACTTCAGCTAGAATTGAAAAATAGACACAAAGCTGGAGTTATTCTGTCTTTGCTGCGCAGTTGCATCTACTTCTCTCATTCACTCCCCCTCCCTCTCCTGTTATTACTTCAAACATGAAACTGATCAACGATCAGCTGATCGGCTTTTCTGTCGCAAGTCCCGTCTTTCTTGTTTGTTTATCGCCCACTTTGCACTAGAAAGAACAGACCAGCAGATAAACAACAGCATCACGTTTAACCGTGAAAAGCTGTTGTTAGAATGTATTTAATATTAATATCTAGTATCAGCTGATGTTTGCTGGAGCCACAGCTGTAAAAGCTGCTGGTCATGATATCCATTTGGATGTGTGGTGAGAGGGAAACATGAAGATGAAACCAGGACATGTCCTTACTAAATCATCAGAGCTGAACAGGTGATGGAGAAACAGGTTTACCTTTTGTGACATGAATGAGTTGAAGGGAAGTTATGAACTGTTTCCGAGAGACAAATAACACCAGGATCCTTTTTTACGTAGCTGACTGTGCAGGCTCGGGTCTAATAAAGTTTTGCCAGGGGGCCAGGTTGGGCATTAACAGGGAGAGGGGGGCACAAAGAAATACTTTTCTTTTTTATGTCATTTAAAAACTTTGAATAAATAATTATCTGAATCTTACAACAAAGGTCATCATCTGAATAAATGTATAGAAATTCATTATTGTATATAGTAACTAATAAGTCTAATATACCCTAGTAAGCTATAGTATTTTTTCTTTTGAGAAGGTACCTGTGCAGTCTGCAATTCTGTTGAAGAAAGATGTTGAATCTACTTAATTATTGTAGAAAAATAATTGATTTCTGTGCATTTGTCTTACACATCTTACATTAAATTAAAGTTGATTACATCGATTAAGGGCGGGGTTGGTTCTGTAATATTTTTCTTGGGAGTTGGCAACCCTATTAGTTAGGTTGCTTAATATTTCCACTAAGTACTCTTTAAAATACCAGAATAGAGAGGATAGTGTAGGTTTTAATTTATTAGATTGATCAGTGTTGCTGAACTATAAAATGTTTTGGATGCAGTGTATTTTTTGCATACAGGTATAGCAGAATAGCTTCAGTCTCTTGTTTTTTAAAACTTGAGTATGAACTTATACAAAATGCAGCAAGATATTTATAAAAAAAACTGTTCTATTGACAAAATACGCTATATCGGATTCATATCGGTATCGACAGATATCCAAATTTATGATATCGGAATCGGTATCGGATATTAAAAAGTGGTATCGTGCCATCTCTACTCCAAACACAGCATTCAGTTTCTATTTTGACATGATCATTCCAGCAAAATTTGTTCACGCACTCTTGCTGCTCATATTTGTATCTTTAGCAAAGATAAGACTGGCAGCGACTCGACTGTGTTGTGTTTGTTGGTACACTTATGGCACTGGCTTCCTATAGCAGGTTTATTTTGCCTCTAGATATGTGTTCACTTTCGTGAAGATTGTGTATTGCTGATGAGGTTATAATATGAGGTTAGAAAATACTATATTATGTTTCTTTCATTTTTATTTGTAGTTAACCAGGATGAGTGGCAACACCAGAATACTCTGTAGAAGAAATTATAGTATGCATCTTTTCACAGTTATTTAAAACAGGCACAAGCGACAGAATTTCCAGTAGCTGGTGCAGCTCAACCATCAACATTCTGGACAGTGACACACAGTTAAAGACTAAAAACACATTCATGTATGTTTTGTTGTCCAGACGCTCCAAAGGTTCCCTCGGTGACGAGGACAGCTCCTGGTGACATCATGAAGGGCAGTTTAGTGTCTCTGACCTGCAGCAGTGAAGCTAACCCATTACCTAAGTATTCCTGGTACAGGAAGGCTCAAACACTGGTCAGTAAAGAAAAACAGCTGTTCTTCCAGTCCATCCAACCCTCTGATTCTGGAGAATATTACTGTACAGCTGAAAATGTGCTGGGAAAGAGGATATCTGAATACATCTTCATTAATGTAAAATGTGAGTAAAGAATGATTTATGTAAATGCAAAATAAAAAGAAGTCCATATGATGCCCACCTTCTTCATACTTGTCATTATTAACATTGAGTTTCAAGTTTTATTTGTCATATGAAGGTGGCACAATGGCACATTATTATCAGCAAAGTAGCAGATAAAGTAATTAAGGCAAAAATATTTTTTTTTTATAAATATATAAAAATATAAAAACAGCAGAATAAATAAATACAAATTACTAAAACTACTGTAAAAATACTTTGAGCAGTTCAGTAGTCTGATGGCTTGTGGTTAGAAACTGTCCTTGAATCTGCTGATGTGGGTGTGGATGCTCCTGTACCTCCTGGCAGGAGCATGAACAGTGTGTGGCTGGGATCAGAGTAGACCTGGAGGGCCTTCCTGTCTGTAGAGGTCTTGGATGGCTGGTAGTTCAGTCCTGGTCATGCATTAGGACACACTGAGCAGTAATAGCTCGTGAAGAAGCAGTTAAAAAATAATACAATTTACAATTTTATTTGAATGTTTTAAAGGGCTTTATCACAATACCTTGCCCCACACACTGCAACATACAATCTACCTAAAATTTGTGATCTATCTTGCAGATGGTCCAAAGACGTCCATTGTGTTAATGACACCTTCTGGTATGATAGTGGAGGGAGATTCAGTCAATCTGACTTGTAGCACTGATGCTAACCCAGCAGCTAAACACACCTGGTACAAGGAGAACCAACCCCTGCTTGCAAGCCCAGTAAGCATCTATCATTTCACTGCCATCAGCTCAGAGGACAGCGGGAATTACTCATGCAAGTCTGAGAATCAGTATGGACAGATAACCTCAAATTCTCTATTCATAGATGTTAAGTGTAAGAAGAATTCGATTTTTCACTTCAAGTATTTGTATCTATGTACAAATGTATATGCATATCTATCTATCTATCTAGATGGATGGATGGATAAATAGATAGATAGATAAATAGATAGAAAGACACATATATATGCATACACTCTTATTTGCTCTTTCCCAGATCCTCCGAGGCTTCCCTCTGTGTCAGTGAGTCCCTCTGCTGAGATAGTGGAGGGCAGTTCAGTCACTCTGACCTGTAGCAGTGATGCTAACCCAGCAGCTAATTACACCTGGTACAAGGAGAATGAAAGCTCACCAAAAGCATCAGGACAGAACTTCACTATTACTGATTTTAGAACTGAACACAGTGGGAGTTATTACTGTAATGCCCAGAACTTAAGAGGACAACATAGGTCCACCTTACATCTGATTGCTGTAGCAAGTGAGTTAGAGTTTTTTGAATGGTTTTAGTATGAGAATGATCTCTATGCAGGTGAACACCTTTTAAGTGTATAGTCATGTATGAGAATTTTCTGATGTTCCTGATTTGTTTCTATTATCCTTTGTGACTTCTCAGGTACACGGAAAGCAGCAGTTACTGGTACAATCACTGCTGTTTTCCTTGCTATCACACTGGTCATGGTCTTCCTGTGCATTAGGTGAGCAGTTCTGTGATTCTTATGAATCAATTAGTCTATCATCTCTTTGATACATAAATGTGCTGTTACATTGAATTCTTGTCTCCTATTTAGAAAATGTAAGTGGTTCACACAACAGAGTAAAGATGGAGAGAAACCGTCCAGTGAAGAACAGGTGAGAAAGTATTCCACTGTGAAAGAAAAACACTTTAAAAACACACCTTAAAATAAAGCTGTCACCTTGGAGTGATTTTGGAGCATTGTAATCTCAGCACAATATGTTTTCCTGCATTTCTACATTCCCTGCTGATCAATGTGAGCAACACATATTAGACTGCAGTGCAATGGGATTTCTAATTTGTTTTGCATTGTGGTAATAAATGGAACAGGACGATGAGGTCAAATTGAATTGAATTGAATTTTATTTATATAGTGCCAAAGCTCAGCAACAGTCACCCCAATGCACTTTATTTTGAAGGCAAAGATCTTAAAATAATAATAATAATAATCAAAATGGATAGCTTTTTTGAAAATACCAGCAAACAGATCATCACTTAAATGTAAATACTAATATTTTAAGTATCTAACCACCTATAACATGTTAATTCTGACATAGTTTATCACATTGATTATTTTTAAAACCTTGTGTGGTCTAAACATGTATTTTTAATTTTCTCAAAAAAGAAGTATTGACCATAATCAATAAAAAAATCAAGAACAATTCATTTCATAAAAGTCACCAGAAACTCTCGATACCTATTGAAGTATTTCTACAGTAAGTATCAAGTTCTGGTTTCATCAGGTGAACATGGATCCAGTGTACGACACCCCGTCAGCTGTAGCAGAAGGAGAACCATCAGGTCACCAGGATGACCTTCACTACAGCACCATCCGCTTCTCTCAGAATCAGGCAGACGCTCTGTACTCCAACATCGGCCGAGGTCAGCTATACGGACACAAAGATGAAGAGGCCAGTGAAGCTGAATACACTGCTGTCAAATGTGACAATTCCAGTAGAGCCAAAGGGTGAGATACAGTTTTCATTGCCGTACAATTAAAGGAAACATCTGATTAGAAACTGATCATGTAAATCCTTTTTTCCCTTCACAGAACAAGATATCAAGGAAATGGGGAAGATACATTTACACTGTACAGTACAGTCAAACATTCATGAACAATGACTGTGGTTTACTCAAAGTGTCTGAAAAAAACAAACCAAATAATGACTTCACAAAATAAGCACAGCCATTCACGATTTGTACACATTTTTGTGTTGTACCTTCCATTTTAGGATTTGATTGATCAAACCCATAACAATAAAATAATAAAATATTTTTTGTAAATGATGTAATTTCATCACTGTTTTTCATTCATTTTAAAAAATCCAATTAAATATCCCAATTCTTTGATCTTTGGGCTGAAGGAAGAACAACACTCGGTGTATAAATGCTCAATCAACAGTTCTCATTATTCCATACAACACTTCGACCATAAACGTCCAGACGGGAGATGTGGACAGGAGGGTGTCCGCCAGATCTCAAAGTGTCTGACCGTTTCTCACAATTCTAGTGGACTGAGCAATTGAACGAGGTGGAAATGCACACTGGGCAATCACTGCCTGTCTCCTGTGAAATTATTATTATTATTTATTATTATTATATAGTATAGATGGGTATAAATAGTATCAATATTTGAATCACAAAAAATAGAGAGAAAAATAAATATTGTTGTAACTCTGTGAAGTCTTTGGCCCCCCTCCACACTAAACTCACATTCTTTCTCTCTTACGTGACAGCCTTGGCTTCCTGTTTTATCTCCTCCTGATGAGATGGGGCAGAAAACCTCTAAGGTATGTTCTGTTCTCTTTGTAATCAGAAAAGGAAGGCCATGATTCTACACAAACAGCATTTCTTATAACTCAGCAGTATAGTGCATCATAAAAGAGTGTAATGATTTCACAATCTTTAATCCAAGGCATAATGTGGCCTATAGCCGTATAATGATTCAACAATTCTTTGATTAGAAGTATAAGGTGGCATAAGATAATATAATAATCTCACAATATGTTTGCAGCAGTATTAACAGCTGTATTATTTAATCCTTTTAGGGCTCACCACAACAGATCATCTGCCTCCATCTCATCCTATCTCAAGCATTCTCTTCTGTCACACCAACCCTCTGAATATCTTCCTTCACTAATCCATCAACCTCCTCTGAGGTCTTCCTCTTTTCCTCCTGCTGGGCAGCTTCGTCTTAAACATCCATTGTCCAGCATATCCACTATTCCTCTTCTGCACATGACTAAACCATCTCAACCTCTCTAACTTTTTCTTGTAACTGCTCAACCTGAGCTGTCCCTCTAATATACTCACTTCTAGAGATGTCCTTCTGCATTTCTCCCCCGTAACACCATATCAACCCAACACCTCCTCGTCACCTCTTCTCCAATCACCAAACTCTTCCCACTGGAGAAACTTCCCACCATTTCATCCAACTTACTCCAGAATATCTCTCGTTCTAACCGGCGTCCATATGCACTAACAACATACAACATCACCCCTTTAATTTCCAGTTTTGAACACATTACACTATCTGATCTTTCTTCCCTTTCACCTGGTCCTGTACACAAATGATATCTCTATCTTTCTTTCTTATCATCAAATCAGCAAGCTCTCTCCCTTTAACACTCCCTACATTGTACCAAATATCCTTGAGCGATCTGGTATGAAAATCTCATTAATCATGAGCACCATGTTTCATTTGGTCAAGGTTTTACAAGAGGAATTCATAATCTATTTATTTTCAGATATATTACAATAAATTATAGTAGCACTTTTGGAAATACCTTGATGGTATGAACATTTTTCATGTCAGTCAAATTGTCTCTTCTGTAGCATTTTCTTTTTGTAGATTCTGCTAAAGAAATGGAAACAATTGATGACAAAGTTCCAAAAAGTACAATTTAATATTGTTGTTTGCTAAGTTGTTTGTTATATGCAGACGAAACACGGGTTCATATTTTGAGCTAGAGGACTTTTTTATGCTTGAATGAGTCAAAAGTCAGTGTTAACTGGCGCACACACACACACACACACACACACACACACACACACACACACACACACACACACACACACACACACACAGGAAAGCCTGGGGAACTACTATTGCTCCAGACCACTTTACAAAATGCCAAGAAAGTCTGGGATGAAGACATGAAGGGTGAGTCAAGATTGTTGCATAAGTACACTGTATACCAGTTTCACACACAATATGACAAATTTTGACCCATGTCTACAAAAAAGCTTAAACAAAGGATGTTTGACTTATTAAAAAAGGCTGATAATTTACCCAAATTTAAAGATACAAATTTACCATAAAATGCACAACAGTGCAAGACAATGATTATTTCTGGGTGAAGTACATACACTCTACCACAGATAACTCCAATGTACAGAAGACATTAGCTTGAAGCTTGAAGAGTTGTTAGAGTTGGACAATTATTCAGCCTTTATATGAGCTATTTAACACTTATTATTTTTGGTCCAAGACATCTATCGGTCTCATTGAGCCTGTGTGGTGAGATAGCTGAGGGCAGTTCAGTGACTGAGCTGTAGCAGTGATGTTTACCCAGCAGCAAGTTACACCTGGTACAAGGAGAATGAAGATTGACCAAAGGGTTGAGAACACTGATATCACACTGATGTTTTCCTCATCCAATATTTTTTGTCTCATTTTTAGGGAAATTGGAAATGGTGATGAATGGTATCCAGTTGACTTTGGTTGTCTTGGTGCAGATTATTCTGTTTGTCTTGAGTATTGACTATGTGCACGAGAAAATGCTAACTTCCTGGTTTGAGGCCGGATGTGGGGTTGTACATTTCCGGTAGCTTTACTTTGCAGTAAATCGCTACTGCCAAGATATACTCCAAAATCATGTCCAAAACTCAAAAACGGAAAAATTGCGTTAAGTTCTAAAGAGCAGAAGGTGGGAACACTCACCACTGTTGTGTCACAAAAAATCTAATGATAGATTTTGACGTTTAACCACTTAAGCCCCACGCCCGTGATACCGGGGCAAAAAGGAGGAGATCACGTTTAATCGGTTATAACGCGGGTTGAGAAATATAAGTCCAGACATGTGTGGTATCCACAGAAACCTCAGAATCTCAGCTAAAATGTCATATAAACCATTTCTACAACCACCAAACACACGAAAATAAGCCGCGATTAAGCGAGCAGTTACGTAAATCCAAGAGAAGCCCGCTAAACAAACAAAGCCGAACCAGAAATTCTTCAGACTTCATGTAACCGGTTAAAGATAGGCTGGTTAGCTCCCAGAGCTATCACTGACTCCACACACCAAGTTTCACCACGATCAGACCAAAATTCACTAAATTAGCCGCAAAAGAAGACCACAAAAACACACAGTGGCGCAAATGCGCTAAGACAGAAATTGGCTTACCGTCCCGATTTCGTCCATTATTTTCGCCGGTAGCCGGTAACCGGTAACCATGTGATTGACGTTTAAAGAGTTTAGATCGATCGGTTGTTTGCATCACTCAACACAAGCAGAACTGCATCACTGCAGCATAAGACACATCGTCCACATTCAGAAGCACATCTCTGTATAGTGACTGGTCTTATTCTTTAAACAGGCAAATGTTCAGCATTCAAACTACAGATGAACAACAGTCACAGATGTTTCCCGTTATGTCCACACCTACACAGCATGTTAACAAACCGTGAAAAAAGCCACACAAAAAATGAACAATTGCTGGTAAGGGTTTCTATACATTAGTATGTATGAAGGGTATGTTGTGACTTACCTTCAAAATTACAGTGGTCCCTCGTTATAACGTGGTTCACCTTTCACCTCGCTGTTTTGCGGATTTTTTAGTGCAAGTTTTCATGCTTATTTTTACGTCACATTGTGTCCTGCGTCCTGATCGCTGCAGACGATCTCCTCCGTGACGTCTCTCCTGTACAGTACAGAATCGCTGCATCGATTGCTAGCAGTGTGACTCTGAAGTGCAGTACTGGATGTCCACGATGTCCACGCATCAAAAAATAAAATTGGCTACTTGATTTCACCCATCGCTGGTTATTTTTAGAACATAACACCCGCGATAAACGAGGGACAGCTGAGAAATATAACATTTGAATCCCTTTTCTCTTTTGCTCTGAGGCGTGGGGGAAAAATATCGACAAGTCCATGAAGATCATTTACTCATATATTGGGTAAATGCCCAAGACATCTATAGAAATGTAAATCGCCGCTTGATTCATTCATTTGCTTAACTTGTTTTGGACCGTAAACAAGGCGCGAATAGGACACCGGAAACAAAGCTCCACACAGGAGTTTTTGCACCGGAAGTAGCTGTCAGGGTCCTGGGTCTGAGCGACCCAGGATCCCTGAGCAGTTATGGCCTAATATTATAATATATATTTTGTATTGCTGTCCCTGGTTCTCCCTGCTTGTATGTGTATGTGTGTGTGTGTGTCTGAGCACTCGTTTATAGGCGCCTTCAGGCCTGGTGGGTGTGGCCCTGCTAGGGGACTGGCCACACCCAAAGCCACACACCTGCTCCTGATCAGGCCTCGTCGGGGGAGCTACTTAAGAGAGTCTTGGCGCTCCCACCGACGTGGGATCATTGTGTGAGACTCCACGTTAGTCACCCAGTTTAGGTCCAGTTGTTTAGTGCATGCCTGCTATTGTTTAGTGTCCTGACAGCTGCCGCTATTGTTTCCCGCAGGAGGAGCGTGGGAGGCCTGAAGAGCAGCGAGCACCGGGAGTGCAGACACGGGAGCAGAGAGCACAAGGAGGACACGACACGGGAGTCTTGGGAAACACGGGGATTTACTGTTGTTTTATACCATACACTGTAAATAAACGCACTGTTCGCACACAGAGCACCGCGCCTGGGTCCTCATTCCCTGCACCCCCCACGGTCTGCCATGCCGAACCGTGACAGTAGCATATGCTAACGTGCACATAGTCAATATCACTCATATCACTGCTCTCATGTAGTTTTTATGATTCAATTCTGTCAATTTTTTCATTTCAGATGCAGAAAGAAGGAATCTGGAAATTTCACATACAAGTTATGTGATATCGTGACTAAATGCAGTGATAAAATATCAATGTGAGAATAAACTACACATGAACACTAGTGACTGGGGAAATATGTACAAAGGTGAGGGCAGAAACACTACTGTGAGCAGGAGAAAACTAGGAAGGGCTCTTGGCTGGGGAAAACAGAATATCACTATAATGACATTTATTTACAAGGCTAAGTTGAACTGTGATAACGACTAGAGTTGTGACACTTGACTATGCACATGGATTTAAAACTATGAAACCAAGCTGTGAGTGAGCAGGAGTGTGGGCGTGAGGATCCAGAGTCTGACAGGGGAAAGGCACTACAAGTACAGGAGAAGAGAGTTACAGTGAGCCGGATGGACGTGGAGGCAAACAATCCCAGGGCTGTACTGCTCTCGCTTACTTTGTCAGCAGGTGGAGAGAGATTGAGGGAGAGGCAAGGTCCGGGTGAGTCTGTGAAAGGACGAGTCCGGAGGTCCTGGCGGAGAAGCAGGGAGGCAGGCATGTGGAACAGCATGGGAGAAAGCCCGAACCTGAGAGGTGGTGGCAATTATGGCAGGAGAGACCAGCTGTTGAACTGAGGTAGCAGCGATAGTCTGCGAGCGTGATCCGGGGGTTGAACTAGAAACTGAGAGACAAGGTAAGTACAAGCACGAAAGCAAGTAACATAAGCAGCCAGCACTAATGCTGATTAGCAGATGCTTACATTAGTGCCTCTTATTGCCTGTTTTGTTTGGGGTTCCGGCAATCAGAATCAGAGAAACTTTATTCATCCCAGATGGAAATGGATTTTTTTTAAAAAGGGGGCCACGAGTCGTACTCTCAGTCTGCGATATATAACTACATGCTCATCCAACTGAGCTAAACCTACGCCCGACTGCGTTAAATCAAGGCAGGGATTGCCTAACATATGAAACCAGAAATGACCGCTGTGTATTCGATTAATTTCAACAAAGTAACTGTATTCTAATTACTACCTATTTAAACATTACCTGTAACGGAATACTCATATTTTCTATTTTAAATATGTAACACTGGTACATGTATTCTGTTACTCCCCAACACTGCCTACATGGTTTCTCAGCAGGGCTGAAGATTTGGCTCCCACATACGACAAGACATTTATAATTGAAGTATGATTGTATAAAACATCCCTGGTTTAGACCCTGTTTCTACCCAATAAGCCATTACACAGACCCACTGTATGCTTCACATATGTCTCAGTTTACCAATGTGCAATTACCTAAAGGGTAAGAGAGCATTTCCTCTTCCTTCAAACTTCTTCCACTCTGTCTTCATCGCTGCGCTCTGGACACTTGTTGCTCACCCCATCGTGTGAATGTCTCAGTTAGGTGCTTTTGACTAGAATGCACAGGATAAACACACAGTATTAATAAATTATTCACTGTATAAACAGCAGAGGGCATAGTACACATGTTCTCAAAATCTTTCATAAAGCGCTGCCCTCATTGCTAAAAGCTCTAACTTTCAGGAATGGAGGTGGCAATTAGATTCTGGAGCAGTTCTTGACCAGTGATGCCCAGCTTTCCTCACCGTCTTCCTTCTCTCACCCCAACCGGTTGCAGCAGATGAAACGAGGTGAGTAAAGACGAAATAGTCAGTGCATCATGGGAAGCCTCCAGCACTCTTGGCCAATTGCAGTGCAACTAAGGGAGGATTCAGGGTCAGCTAATCCAGCCCACACTGTAAGACTAATCTTAATAACTGGGAGGTGGATCCACAGGAACGAACCTGAAAGCTGAAGGCTACTGAAAACACTACACTGAAGTTGGTTGCAGTGGCTCACAGAACATCTGATGTGGTGTGCTCATTTAAACGCAGGATCCAGAGGGTCTTCCAAAGGGTTCATTATGACAATGGTGATTTAGTAGATTTAACAGATGTAGGGTGCATTGATGGATTAATGGATGCATGTGTGGTGGCACGGAGGAGGATAACCAGTGAAGGTGACTAAGGGATGTTGACAACGCCACCTGGGGAGGGAGTTACACCCCAGGAAAGATTTCTATAGCCAATGTGGATTTTACACTAGCTACCAAAGCCCACAGGCTCGTTATTAGTTCCACTGCAAACCTCACTGTCACTCACACTGCAATCTAAATGGTGCAATCTACCTATTCCCGCTGTGTACACTCTCATACATCCGGGGGGGTCGATTCCACCTCACATGCCTAGTCCCACAACGAGCAGCCGTACCTCCACCAAAGCAACAAAACATATAAAACATGAAACAAATCAGTAAAAGAGATATAAACGTGACAAATACACCCTAAGGTAGTTCCTTATAAAAGCATGATTAAAATATATCAAACAATTTGGAGTAAAAGACCATAAAACCAGGAGTCAGTCAAGGCCAGTCAAGGCCAAGGCCAAATGACAACAAGGCTACAACAACACAGCAGCAGTGTTGCACAATCCACTGTCTAAGGGGCAATACTAAAATGAGCGGCTTTCCTGAAGAAATCAAACCACTTAGCCGCCTAACGTTATCGGCCACCTTTGATGGGAAAAGAATGCCAAGTGCCTCCGTGTGGTAGAGAAGCACAGCAGGTGTGGATGTTAGTGCTGCATTCGCGGACATCATGTAAAAGCCTACCCCAAATCTACTTCACTACACACGGATTGATTGATGGATGGATAGTAGTGATATAATGGGACTGTTTTCGCTCCCCAGTCACCCCCTCAGGCGTGCTGTACTGTATTTGGCACTTTTGCTAGTTCACGAGAGAGCAGAGCGTCACTGATAACCGGTGATAAGGGGGGATGTCAATATCAGGCACAGACAGTGGTAGGAAAAGTAAAGTTCTCTACCTGCTGATTCAAATGCGTGATTTGTGATCAAAACCTTTTTAAAACAAGGGAGGGCATGGTGCTGCTGCCAGAGAGCAGCAGGTGTTAGCACGGCCCCTCCCGAGAACCCTCAGTGTCTACATGGATTTAAAATTGAGAGGTGGGCACCGGCGCCAGAGGTAGGGTTGAATACACAGACCGTCCTCTGGACGCCGTTAACCTGATCACCCTCAAGGCCCTACATATATATATATGTGTGTGTGTGTTATGAGAGTGTGAATAATGTGGATGTCTAAGTTGTGAAATAAAATTGAGGCGCAGGTGGCCAGAAGGGGACAGAGGGGGGGGGGAATGCCTCCCCTGCACCCTGGTGACACACCCGCACCCCAAGGCCCTACCTGTGTGAGTGGGTGTGGTGGAGTGGGAAGAGGGAGGCAGCCGGGATGGGAGGAAAAGAAGGAGGGGCAAAATGCCCTCCTTAGGGCCAGCTCCCCGGCTGACCCCAGTAGGCACCCCCGTCCTCTAGTACCCACCAAGGCAAGGGAGCCCAGGCCCATCCAGACTGGGGCCTATGGCAGCAGCACCACTAAGCCCTACAGGACCTGGGGAAGCCCACCCCACCCCACCGCAGAGGAAACTATACCCACCCCAACATTCAATCATCTCCAGACTACACAAGACAACAGACACCCAGGTTAGGTTTATTCTCCACCTCTCCTGTGTCTTTCCCCCACCTGCAGAGTGGACTTCTGCTAGGATGGAACAACCTCCCTGCCAGTTGAAGAGTCCCCCAGTTGGGCCGATGCACCAGAGGCCTCCTGCGCCAGGGCTGAGCCCCTGCACCCACCGCCCACAACCTCGGCGACATACCGACGAGGGACCGAAGCCCCAAGGCCCAGCCAGAGCCCCATCACAGAGACGAAGCACCCCAACCCCAAGCCCCCGCCTGCCCCGGATCCACTCAGGGCAGCCAGGCTACCAGGCCAGTAACCCACGTCCGCCAGTACAAACCATCCCCCAGCCCCGCTGTACGCAGCCACGAGGAGAACACCCTCTAAGAGCGACCAGAGCCACTCACCAGGTTATGACCACAACCCCCCTCGTTGAGCCCTCCAGGGATAACGTCTCTAGGGGTTCTCCTGGCGCCCTAAGCCCGTCTCAACCTCCACATCAACCACAATAGCGAAGGCAGGACCAAACCATGACCCCCCACCCCCACTAGGTGATGACGCCGATCAAAGGAGCCCAAAGGGATTGATCAAATGTGGTGGCAGAGGCTGTATCAAGACTAATGTGATCTATTAAATGGTTTTTATATTGATTAGAATTAAGATTATTTTTATTTTTCCAGTTAAGGAGGACCATTTTCTTGGCAATGCATAGGGCTGTAAAAACAATGTGGGCTGTGTTTATTTCTGCAGTGACCTCATCCAAGTTGCTCAGCAAGCACACTAAAGGGAGGCTGGAATGTTACATTTCAGACACTTTGATAAGTCTTCACATATCTCGCGCCAAAACTTCTGCACTGGTGGACAGAACCAAAGGCGTGGATGTAATTGTCTGGTGTATTGCCTTGACAGTGTGAGCAGTTGTTGGAAGATGTAAAGCCCATCTTGAACATCCGATGACCTGTATAGTGCACTCTATGTAGTATTTTGTATTGTATTAATTGCAGACTGGGATTTTTAATCAATTTAAAGGTTTTTAAGCATATCTGAGACCAGAAGTTTTGGTCTAAGCTTACTGATAAATCTGCTTCCCACTTTGCAATAGGAAAGGATATTGATTCATCTATTTTAGAAAGTGTTCTGTATATTTTAGATAATAATTTGGGGGATTTAAGAGTAAGAAAGTGTACCGCACTTGGTGGTGTTTGTAATTCAGCTTGACTGAGGTTAAATCTCTTTTTTACTATGGATTTAATTTGTTGATATTCTAAAAATCTTTTCTTGTTGATCCCATATTGTGTAGCTAGCCTGTCAAATGGAATAAATTCTGTTCCCTCTAATATATGTTCTAAGTATTTAATTCCTTTACAACTCCATTCTGGAAAGTTTATCATATTATTGTTTTGTAATATGTCAGGGTTGTTCCAGATAGGTGTACGTTTGCATGGGATTAATGAGGACGCTGTCATTTTTAGAAACTCCCACCATGCTGTCAGAGAAGAGCTGATGTTGATGCTTTTAAAGCACTCATGTCGTTTGATGTTTGAACTGATAAATGGTAGGTCTGAAATTTCCAGATTATTACATAGTGCCTGTTCTACATCTAGCCAGGGCTCATCTAAGAAGGTGTGTTTAAACCATCTAGAGATGAACTGAAGCCTGTTGGCTAAAAAATAGTGATTAAAGTTAGGCAGATCTAATCCTCCTTTATCCTTGGTCCTTTGTAATGTTTTTAAGCTGATACGTGGGGGTTTGTCTTTCCAAAGGAATTTAGAAATACATGAGTCTAGAGATCTGAACCAATCTTGTGATGGCTTATTTGGGATCATTGAAAACAAATAGTTTATTTTTGGCAAGACCATCATTTTTATAGCGGCAACCCTTCCCATGAGTGATATGGGTAAAGATTTCCATCTAGCCAGATCGCTTTCTACTGTCTTTAAAAGTGGGATGTGGTTTAATTTAGTTAATTCTGAAAGCTTAGGAGAGACATTAATACCTAAATATTTTATATTTCCAGATTGCAGTGGTGTAGGAGAAGAATTATGGAAGGAGCAATTAATCGGAAGAACTGTAGATTTTGACCAGTTAATTGAATAATCTGAGACTCTTGAGAAAGAATTTATCAATGCAATCACCCCAGAGATATTGGTTTGTGAGTTTTGGAGAAAAAGTAACACATCATCCGCATAAAGGCTGATTTTATGTTCCACGTTCTTGCATTTTATGCCCTTAATCACTGAATTCTGTCTAATTGCTGCTGCTAGTGGCTCAATAAAAATTGCAAACAGTGAAGGGGAGAGTGGGCATCCCTGTCTGGTGCCCCTCAGGAGACAGAAGCTGGAGGATGTTTGATCATTTGTTCTGACACAAGCTGTTGGGGAATTATATAATATTTTTAACCAGTTGATGAAAGAGGTTCCAAAACCAAATTTGTGTAAAGTTGCAAACAGAAATTTCCAGTTAACTCTGTCAAATGCTTTTTCTGCATCAAGAGACAATATTATGGTTTCAATGTTTTTACTGCATGAGTAGTCTATTAAATTAAGTAATCTACGTGTATTTGTTGATGAGTGCCTACCTTTTATGAAACCATTTTGGTCAGGATGAATTAAAAGGGGGGTCATTTTCTCTAATCTCTTTGAGAGAGCTTTGCAGATTATTTTAAGGTCTACATTAATAAGGGATATTGGACGATAGCTTGAGGGATATACAGGGTCTTTGCCTGGTTTCAGTAAGAGACTGATATTTGCAGAGTTCATATTTGATGGAAGTCTGCCATTTTCTTTGATTTCCTGCAACATTCTGTAAAAAACTGGTGCTAGAAGCGTCCAGAATTCTTTGTAGAATTCTGCAGGAAAGCCGTCTGGACCTGGAGCCTTATTATTGGGCATACTTATCAGGGCTTCCTGGAGTTCACCTGGCGTCAGTGGCGAATCCAGTGCCATTGCTTGGGTGTCTAGTAATTTTGGAAGAGTTATGTTGTCCAGAAACTGATCAATTTCATTTTTAGATGGGTTTATTTGTGGTGTATATAAAGTTTCATAGAAATCCCTAAAAATTTTGTTTATTTTTTTAAGATCATATATTGTATTCCCAGATAAATCTTTAACAGCACATATAGTTGTTTTTCTTTATTGATTTTTAACTGGTTAGCAAGAAATTGTCCGGATTTGTTACCGTGTTCATAATTTTGCAGGCTAAGTCTTTGTACTAAGAATTTAGTCTTTTTATTAATAATTTCATTTAATTCTAGTTTTGTTTTATGTAAATTGTTTAATATTTCTTGATCTTGGTGTGATACATAGGCTTTTTCTAAGGATTTGATGTTTTTTCCAGTTCTTGAATATTTTTGTTTTCTTCTTTCTTCTTATGTGATGAGAAAGAGATTATTTTACCTCTCATCACGGCTTTCCCTGCTTCCCAGAGGACAGATGCTGATGTTCCAGGAATGTCATTAAAGTCTAAATATGAAGTCCATTCTTTTTAAAGTATTTGATAAACTCTTCATCTTTGAGCAGCGATGTATTAAATCTCCAGTTTTTACTTGGTGTGGTATTATTCTTCTGCATTAGTGTTAAAGATACAGGAGCATGATCGCTGACAGCTATAGGATGAATCTCAGTGTCTGAAATGTCACTCAGCAGTGAGCTGCTGACCAAAAAATAATCCAGACGAGTAGGAGTGATGAACATGTGAGAAGAAAGAATATTCCTTACTGTTAGGGTGGAGGAAGCGCCATGCATCGCAAAGACCAAAGTCGCTCATATACTGTTTGATTATATTTGTGGACTGCCAATTACGCTGAGTTCCTGTTGTATTGAGCCTATCCATTTCTTCATTTAGTCCCAGGTTGAGGTCTCCCCAAGAACGACTGTGCAATCTAGGTGTTCGGAGAGTGCACTAAAAAACCGTGGAAGAATGAGGGTCATCAACATTCGGACCATATACACTTACAATACCTAGCTTTTGGTTAAGTATAGATAGTTTGACTATTAGGAATCTGCCCTCTGGATCTATAACTGTATCGAGTACTGTGAAATTAATATTTTTATGTATTAGAATTGCTACTCCTCTTTGTCTAGAATTATAACAGGCTGAGAACACATTAGGAAACTCAGGTGTTTTAAGTTTATTCAAACCTGTGATAGGCATGTGGGTTTCTTGTAATAAAACAACATCTGCCTGTAGTTTTTAAGTTGGTTAAGTATTTTTAACCTTTTTTCCCTAGAGCCAGCTCCATGCACATTCCATGAGACAAACCTTAGCGTGCCCATAGTTGTGTGTTTGTGGCTAATGACATATGCTGTGTGTCTTGCTTAGACGGGTGAGGAAAATGGAAACACATCATATTTTTTTTTTTTTTTTTTTTTGTAAATAAAGAGAAGAAAATGCGCAGCGTGAAGCTCCATAGGTCTGACTATGTGTGTGCATAATAACTAAAATGAGCAAATGTGTGCGTGTGTGTCCTATATCTGTGTGCACTGTGTGGCTGTTGTAAATGTGTTGCCTTTAAACGCATGTGTGTGCGTGATCGTGCAGAGTGAGCATGTAGAAATAGACAGTGTCGTTTGTGGGTGGATAGGGAAACAGGTGATCGACATAGTGAAAGAAAAGAGAAGCAAGGAAACCAAAGAGCAAGGTGAGCGACAAGAGAGAGAGAGGGAAAAAGAAAAAACGGAAACATTCCAATTAAAGCATTGGCGGAGAGTGACGGTGACGTTATACTAAATTAGCAAACTGATATTACATAGTTAAGCAAAAGTTAATACAAGAGAGTGTGAGTGAAGAGAACAGCGTAGCGGATTCTTATCTGGTGTGCGGTCAATACAGCCATGGAGTGATGCCGGGGTCGCGGTAGAGCTGTCCGTCCACGTGAGAGCCGGTCCACGGCGATGACAGCCGGGAGCCTTTCTGAATAAAACTACGTCGGACTGGGAACAGGACCCTGCGTCGTTCCAGGATCTCTGGGAACTGGTCGTTCACGCTGAAGTCTGTTCCTTTCAGCTCTCTGCCGCGACTCTTCACCTGCTCCTTCTGCTTAAAGTGGCCGAATTTGGCCACAATAGGACGCGGTCTCCCGCTTCCTGTCTTCGGAGCACCGATGCGATGCACTCTTTCAAACCCTATGTTTTTCACCGTGTCCTCCGGCAGCTTCAGGTGGGTTTTAATAAAGCTTCTCACGGTCGTTTCCGGTCCTCTCCGCAGACTCTGGAATACCAGAAAACACAAGATTATCTCTCATGCTACGGGCTTGTAAATCCATAACGGTCTCTTTTATTTTTTATTTTCTAAGTTTAATTGGGTCACATTTTCGGTTAGAGATTTGACCGAGTCCCGCGTGGCGTTTTCCGCAGCAAGTGTTTCCACCTGCTTCTGGCTGAACTCCAGGGATTCTTTTAGAGATTGAAATTCCCGGTGTAAGATCTCCACCAGGGACAGCCTCGCATCAAAACTGGACAATCGCTATCGATTGACTCCAGGATGTCGACGATATCTTTGCCGGCAGGCGATGTTGTGCCGGGGAGTCTGCCGGGCGATATCTTTTAGATGATGGCGTCTCAGTTTTGGCGGGAAGACATGCTCTGGGCCTTCTTCATTACTAAATCTTCGAAGCACCGGTCGATGTATTCTTGGAGAGCGTCTAAACTCTCCTCGTTGCCCTCCAGGGTGTTAGAGATGATAGGGCAGATGTTGTTAGTTATATGACAGTTGGTTAGTTTATTTGGCAATACTGAAGATTAAAGAAACTTTGTTAAATTCTAGGCTACCATTCGTTTGTTTTGTTTTTTTCCGCCAAATCTCCGGCGTCTGATGTCACCTACAACATGGGTCCTTACCTTACCGCCGTCACTTCCGCCACTTACCTCCTGACTGAGACTGATTTTTCTAAGGTTTTATGGACTGATGAAATGAGAGTGAGTCTTGATGGGCCAGATGGATGGGCCCGTGGCTGGATTGGTAAAGGGCAGAGAGCTCCAGTCCGACTCAGACGCCAGCAAGGTGGAGGTGGAGTACTGGTTTGGGCTGGTATCATCAAAGATGAGCTTGTGGGGCCTTTTCGGGTTGAGGATGGAGTCAAGCTCAACTCCCAGTCCTACTGCCAGTTTCTGGAAGACACCTTCTTCAAGCAGTGGTACAGGAAGAAGTCTGCATCCTTCAAGAAAAACATGATTTTCATGCAGGACAATGCTCCATCACACGCGTCCAAGTACTCCACAGCGTGGCTGGCAAGAAAGGGTATAAAAGAAGAAAAACTAATGACATGGCCTCCTTGTTCACCTGATCTGAACCCCATTGAGAACCTGTGGTCCATCATCAAATGTGAGATTTACAAGGAGGGAAAACAGTACACCTCTCTGAACAGTGTCTGGGAGGCTGTGGTTGCTGCTGCACGCAATGTTGATGGTGAACAGATCAAAACACTGACAGAATCCATGGATGGCAGGCTTTTGAGTGTCCTTGCAAAGAAAGGTGGCTATATTGGTCGCTGATTTGTTTTTGTTTTGTTTTTGAATGTCAGAAATGTATATTTGTGAATGTGGAGATGTTATATTGGTTTCACTGGTAAAAATAAATAATTGAAATGGGTATATATTTGTTTTTGTTACGTTGCCTAATAATTATGCACAGTAATAGTCACCTGCACACACAGATATCCCCCTAAAATAGCTAAAACTAAAAACAAACTAAAAACTACTTCCAAAAACATTCAGCTTTGATATTAATGAGTTTTTTGGGTTCATTGAGAACATGGTTGTTGTTCAATAATAAAATTATTCCTCAAAAATACAACTTGCCTAATAATTCTGCACTCCCTGTATATAAGAGCTTGCTCTTATGGTCCTGAGTCTGCCGACTCAGTGTTTTGTGTTTCTTTATGCTTTTGTTTATTCTGATTATGTTTTCCATTATGATTTTTCCATTTGTTAGGTTTCTGTTCTGTGCCTGCCCTGGTCCCACTTCTGTGTTCCCTCTGTCTGTCTGTGGTGTCACACTGTCTGCTTGTGAATCTGTCTGTTTAGTTCAGTGTCTTGTCTGGTTCTGTGTCTGAGTTTCCTGTTTTATCCTGAAGGTCTCCGTCTCATGTGAGTGTGTTCACTTTACGTTTCCCCCTGTCCCGTCAGCTCTGATTTCTCCCAGGTGTGTTGCCCTCCTGTCTCTCATTCCCTGATTACTGCTGTGTGTATTTAAGCCCTGTGTGTTCTCCTGCCTGTTGCCGGTTCGTCTGTGTTCCACGGTGTTCAGTTCCTCTGTCTGCGTCTCTCTGCCCCGCACCCTGTTTCTTATGCTCTCAGGTTTGTCATTTAGTTTTCCCAGTTTAGGTTTCTCCAGTCATTTGTCATTCCTCACTGCCTGTTCTGTCACTCTCATCACCAGTCAACTGCCTGCATTTTGGGTCCTTTCCTCCTTCACCACACGGCTCGTCCCGGCAGCCGTGACACTTGCATTTTAAAAAAATAATAATAATAATTTGACTTTTTAAAGAAATAAATATACATAGTCATCATCTTTAACACAAAGTTGTTCCTGTGTTTTCTCTGGGTTTTGAAAGGGTGACCATGCCCACTCTGATGCATCGATGTCCAGAGAACCGCCTCTTCCTCGTCCCTGTCGTTGGTCCAGGGTTGTGAGGGTGGGAGGTCGGGGCTCCACGCTGACACTGACTCATATGATGCGTCTTCAAGCCAGTTTTAAAACGTGGATGAATCTCGGGAGTCAGAAGATTGTCCAGAGTCACTGCGCCAGCTGCCGCTGTTTTTCTGCGGCGGTCATGTCGGTGCGTGGTTCCGTCGCTCTGACGTCTGTTTGAGAAAAAGTGATGAAAGATTTCACTTTTTCTTGGAGAAAAAAAATGTCGGCGCGCCTCTAATGAAATGTAACCCATACTCGGATTCAAAATTCGGGTTTACAAGAAGGATATCAGTGCGCAGGATTGAGGGCATAGGTGTTTTGTTGGGCGTAATAAAGCGCGGTTACTCAGGCGTCACATTCACACCGCCCTTTTCTTCGATGTTGAATAGTGACCACTGTGAAAAGTTCTAATGTACATAAAGTTTGTCTTCTGCTCAATCTAATTGTTTTTTTTTTTTAAATAAAAACATGATTATTGAACAATGAACAAAATGAGATTAAATATTTTATTCGAGCAACCAGACAGGCACCAACAGAGCCGTGTGAATATAGCGCAAGATGCGCAGCTTTAAATGCACTTTAGAACAACACGCAGCAACACTACACATGAGCGGGAGGAGGGAGGTATGGGGTCTTCACACACCCCCGTTCTCTACTAGCCATCGGGGCGGGGGGCTGGGAGGAGGTGTTGGCCGTCCGATTGGCCTCCCCTGCCGCTTCACGGAGCCTGGGGCGGTCTGCTTGCCTCCACCCCGGGGAAAGGGTCACATATCTTGGGTCTGGTGCCGTTTCCCCTCTGGGGCGAGGGTACCTGGACCCGGGCATAGAGTATGTTTGGGGAGTATGATTGTGTGTACATGTCTATGTATGTCTGTCCCTACGTTGGGTGAGTGCTGAGTGTTTGTATATGTGTGCATGAGGGTGGGAAAGCATGTTTATGTCTGTGTGTGCCTGTTTGTCTGTGTCTATATGTCAGGTCGGGTCTTAGACTCCACCTCCCTGGGTACTCCCAGGCCCTCCAAGTGTGGAGGCCTATCTCCCCTCACCACACTCCCTGCTGGTAACTGATGCCCTCAGGGGTTGGTGCATTGGTGGTTCTTGGTGTCCGGGGCTGGGCGCTCAGGTATGCACCAGCTCACTCCCGGTGGCTACTTGGCGGGGCCTGGTGCCTGTCGCTCGGTCAGGCCTCTTCCGAGCAAAGGGGCCCTCGGGCCTCCGGCCTCGGGCCTGCAACTCGGTTCACTCTGGCACAGCTGGCTGCCGGCAGAGCCGGGCGGGCACGCCGGTGCAGCCCCTCTGGCTTCTGCTCCGTGGCTACTGGGTGACCCCCTCGTCTGGGGATCTCCTCAGCCCTTCCCAGGAAGGTGGCACGGATGCCCCTCCGGTGGTACTCCTTGGGCTCTCGCACTCTGGGGCCTCTGGATGTCTGGAGCCTGGATCTCCTCCATGCCTGCTTCATGCCCTGGGGGACGGGGCTATGGGCCTCCACACCCTCTAGCAGACCGTTACATGGGGAAACCTTTTGTATACAAGCTGTTGATCCACACAGGTGTACACACGGGTGTTCACTGTTCGTAGACAAACTACACCTTTCTTAGCTGCTACTTCAAAGCACATTGTGCGCTGTCTGTCCTGCGTGCTGCACAACAACATTCAATATTTAGTATTTACTGCTGTTCACACTCAGCTAGATTAATGTGATGGTGTTGTGTTTAGTATGTTGCTTTGTTTTTTTTTGTTTTTTTGCTTGTCTTCTCCTTTTTCTCTCAACAGGTGATCCAGGAGATTTTTTTTTTTCTTTCTCTTTGTCTTTGTAAGTGCCCTTTCTCACTGTCCCTTTTCCCTTCTGTTTTTCTTTTCCTTCCTCTCTTTCTTTCTCCCTTTCCTATCCCCCAGTCATGTCTGTCCCATCTGTAACAACTGAAAATAAAATAAATAAAAATAACAAAGTTTGATCAAATGGACCAATACGGCAATGCCATGATGATCCATTTGGCAAAATAAATCCATTTGGTATCCTTGTTGGTCTTCAGACAACAATTCTGACGGCTTAAGAACCAAATGGGACAGACAAAAAAAAAAAAAGAAAAAAAAAGAAAAGAAAAATCAGTCTTGAGATATTTCTTGGCCCAGTCTTGACGTTTCAGCTTGTGTGTCTTGTTCAGTGGTGGTCGTCTTTCAGCCTTTCTTACCTTGGCCATGTCTCTGAGTATTGCACACCTTGTGCTTTTGGGCACTCCAGTGATGTTGCAGCTCTGAAATATGGCCAAACTGGTGGCAAGTGGCATCTTGGCAGCTGCACGCTTGACTTTTCTCAGTTCATGGGCAGTTATTTTGCGCCTTGGTTTTTTCACACGCTTCTTGCGACCCTGTTGACTATTTTGAATGAAACGCTTGATTGTTCGATGATCACGCTTCAGAAGCTTTGCAATTTTAAGACTGCTGCATCCCTCTGCAAGATATCTCACTATTTTTGACTTTTCTGAGCCTGTCAAGTCCTTCTTTTGACCCATTTTGCCAAAGGAAAGGAAGTTGCCTAATAATTATGCACACCTGATATAGGGTGTTGATGTCATTAGACCACACCCCTTCTGATTACAGAGATGCACATCACCTAATATGCTTAATTGGTAGTAGGCTTTCGAGCCTATACAGCTTGGAGTAAGACAACATGCATGAAGAGGATGATGTGGACAAAATACTCATTTGCCTAATAATTCTGCACTCCCTGTAGGTCAGTAATGCTATGATTTCAACTTTATCTTAGCTGCCATTCAAATGTAACTTAGAAATGTTGATATTTGTAACCGAGGACAAGGGATGAGTAAACAGGGCAAAGAAATAAATTGATAATTTATTTATTACATTAATTAGACATACAAATTCCCAGTTATTTCCAGACAGGACTTACAACACATCCTGCTGATATCCCAGCTGCACATGAGACTTACCACACAAATGGTGCGAAAAATAACACAACACTGCAAACCGTTACACCCCTTTTAGCGACACTGCAATCGATTTACCTGTGGCACGCACCGCAAACAATTCGGGTCTCAGCACAGCTGGAAAGCAGCACTATGCATGACCTGTAATCTGGGATATAAGGGGAAGTGGCACAAACAAATAAACAAACAAAAAAGGAGGTTAGTCCGCCCTTACACAACTCACTCCCAATCAATAACCGTCTTTACAGCTGGACGGACTAACCAAAACAAAATTCCAAATCAATCAAAAGGACGAAAAAAGGACAGCAGAGACAGCACAGCTGAAAAACACAAACAACATTATCGATTACAATATTACCCAATAAAATATCAATTTTATGAAACCATTCAAAATCACAAAGCTAAAACAAACACTCAATATACCAACAATATTGATCAGTTGCCCTGCGCGCAGTCGATCTAGGGCTTGATCAATTCTTCTATTAAAACTCATGGTCACACTAAAAAAGTCCAACAGAACACATTAAAAATGGGCACCTACCCACAGTGCCTGAGTCGATTCACTCCTTCATTGGAGATGGCTTGGTACGACCTGAGGCACTCAACAAGAAGGCTATTCAGATTATTAATATGGCGACGTACAGAGAGCAGAGTGCCACAGGCATGGCAGTGGCAATTAGAGGCAGAGCTGATGGTGCAGAATTGTGTTGTTTTTTTTTTCAAAAGTCATATCACCAGACACGGGCACGTACCTGTAGTGTGACAGAAACAGTGTTGGCGCTGCAAACATGTCAGTGCCATTTTGCCATTTTGTTTGACAAATGATCCAAACAAAACGGCAAAAGTCTCTTACCGACAGTATACCCACTAGCACCCAAGTGAATTAATCGCCTCTGTTTTTTTCCACAGAAGAGCGCTGACTTTCCCAAATTTCCCACGTGTGGGACTTAACCCACACGTGGGAAATTTGGGAAAGTTTGAAAACAGTAAAAGTTAAGAAAAACACATTAGAATAGGAATAAGTAAAATATAACAACATACTTTACAACAATACTACACTCAAAAAAATGAAACCTTGACTTTAATTAAAATTATTTTGTCAACAGGTTCCAACAGTAACTGATATCTGTGAATTAAATCTAAGAAGCAGTTGAGCAGTAAGACAAAGTTGTTTCACTGTTGGATTACAAACAACCAAAGATAACTTTCAGGATTAGTCAAAGATCACTGGATAAGATGGATGGATACAATCAATTTAATCATTTGATGTTTTTTTAATTTCTTGGTTTCTCTTTAAATATGTTTCATATACAATACTTATCATATTTCCTACTTGTACTTTATTCACATGATTTAATCTGTCTGTAATATAACAACTGACGATCAAAGATGATCATTTGTTAAGTGGCACTGTGAAGTAAACTCACACACTGGGTTAGAGCAGTGACCCTCGTAAGCACAGGAGTAGCTGTCGGGACCATCAGCATATTTTGTGTATAAGGAAGAAGATTCTCCAAGAATTTCCTCTTCATTCTTATACCAGACAAAGAATGAATGACCAGAAGGAAAACAGCTGCTCTGACAGATCAGCTGTGGGCCAGTGGAGGACCAAACCACCTGTACCTGTACATCTGGATCTGCAAAGAAAAATGACAGAATTTACCTGACTTAGATCAACCCTTAACAGGTTGCTTTTCAGGATGCAGTAAAATATTGCTCTGTATAAGTCATTACAAGCAGAGTTGGGTGTAATGTGTTCCAAAGTAACACTTTACTGTAATCACATTACATTACACATTACACTTCCCATTCTCTCCAACTGTGCACCACTGAAACATCAGAAATTACAGTCAAGATTAGCAAGATTTTAAACGTCAGAATTGTATTTTGTTTTCATCTGAAGACAATGAAAACAACACACTCATTTTCACTCCCCACACGAGAGCATCAGCACCACAAAATGAGTTACTTGAAAAAGGCAACGCGCTTTCCAAAATGAGAGACTGGGCAGCCCCAGTGTCGCGCAAAATTACAATCGGCACACGATCCTCCTCATTTCCAGTCAGTGAGGCGAACCCTTGTGAAATGAAAGGTCGGTAACTGCTGTCAAGACTGTCATTTCCTGGTTCATCACTGACGGGATTAGGAGTAGAAATCGACCGAACAAAACCAACACTTTTTGGCTTTTTCAATGTGTGAGTTTGCTCTTTGCGACAAAGCGACGGACAATTGGCAATGAGATGGCCAGTATCATGGCAATAAAAGCATTCTCGGACAGTCATGGGAACCTGATCAGAACGCGTTAGACGCTTAGGAGAAACCCTCAAACTCCTCGCGGGTTTAGACAACAGAGCACATTCACGTCGCACAGCTGAAAACGTAGCGCGATGGGTCAACACAAACTCATCTGCGAGAACAGCAGCTTTAGACAATGAATCCACCTTTTGCTCATTGAGATACACAAGAACATTTTCTGGAAGACATGTTTTGAATTCTTCCAAAAGAACCAATTCTCTTAGCTGAGCAAAGTCCTTCACTTTACTTGCAGCTAACCAGTTATCAAACAAGAGAGTCTTCTGCCTGGCAAACTCCACATATGTTTGGTGGGCAGATTTTCAGTGTTAATAGATCATACCTGTTATTAATCTCTGTCTCTCTTCCACACCATGTCTTTATCCTATTTTCCTTCTCTCACCCCAACCGGTCCCAGCAGATGGCCCCGCCCCCTGAGCCTGGTTCTGCCGGAGGTTTCTTCCTGTTAAAAGGGAGTTTTTCCTCCCCACTGTCGCCAAAGTGCTTGCTCATAGGGGGTCATATGATCGTTGGGTTTTTCTCTGTATCTATTATTGTACAATCTACTGTACAATATAAAGCGCCTTGAGGCAACTGTTGTTGTGATCTGGCACTATATAAATAAAATTGAATTGAATTGAATTGAAAATTAATCTCCTCTGCAGCAGTGACAGACTCTGCTCACCTCTAAAAGTACCCACAACTGCACCAAAGAATAAAACTGTGAAAAGTGGATTATTAACATTAGGGAAGTTGTCCGATCGATTTCCTTAGCCTCACAGAAAGGTGGTTACACCAGGATGATTATGTTAGTTTAAATGAATCAACACCCCAACAGCAATCACACCAGCTTATTAATCAACCAAGTCCCAGACAGAGTTTTCATTCATTTGAAAGCCTGATGCTTAGCCTTCTCCACCCCAGCTGGAAAACTCAGAAAGCTGTTTTATTTGTTATCATCTATCATCCATCTGTGCCTTACACAGAGTTTCCATTGGTGGAGGGACTCGACCAAATTGGAGCAGGGCCAAGCGGTGGGTTTGGTGAGTCACCACCAGTTGCCACAGACGCCTCCCCAGTAGGTTAGGGTGCGGTCCACGAGGGCTGTGGGGTCAATGGCCGTTGGACCAGCCAATGAGAGTCACGGCACATAAATGTGTTGGAGCTGCAAGCTGTCGTCCTGCCATGGTCACAGCAGCCTACATGAAGAGGCGGGGGGCCTAGGCTCTCCCCTCCTCTCCAGGATGGCTACTAGGCTGTGGCAGTGGGATCACCCCCTGTTCCACTCACTGAGAGCAGTTCATGTGCCAGGGCCATTGAATATGGCATTGAGTTCTGGAAAAACAGAGACACAAAAAAGAAAACTGACGATGATAAGCTCTGGACTCATGTTTTAAAATCAGTTTTGCTGAGTAGAGCAGGTCCACAGTTTGATCAAATTAATGTTTGATTTAATTTAATGTTATTGCATTTATAACTGTTGAATGATTGTGGCTGGGTCCTTAGTTAAAGTGTATGCTCTAGAACATAAAGGATCATTTCCCAAGCAGTAAAATCAGCTTTAAAATGATCCAACAACAAAAACTGCTCCATTCAGAAAAGAGCTGCTGTTAAAAAAAAGTGCTTCTGCTGGTGTTCTTGTGATCAGTAAGCTAACTAATGAAGCTCTGCAATGTGAAAGTGTTATTCACAAGCACACAAAAGGTGCTCTCTAAAACCTTAAACACCAAACAGTGTGAACTTTCCATTTAAATGAAGAAAGAAGAACCGTTTTTAAGGATGACTGGGACATAAAGTTTAACAGGACAGCATATTCAGGACTTATTTTTCACTGATTAATGAAAGAGACAACTTTCTTCTGGCAGTTCAGGAATTAACTGCAAGAAGATTACACTGACCTTTTCTTTGGTAAGATACAAACCAGTGATTCTTGAGATAAGGGACAAAACATGTCCAGCAGATAAAACCCAATTTTGTGGTTAAAAATATGCATACAAGTGTTAACCCAACTGCCTAAAAGACAAACCAAGGCAATGTTTATACAACAAAAGTATGATTTTGCATTTTTTATAAATATATATTTACTTTAAATGGTACAATACATTACCAGTACCTTAAAAATCCATTGTCCAGAAGCAGATGTGATAATATTAAAATACAGAAAAAAAATTAAAAGTAATGTAAAATTAAACATCATGGCTCTCGTCACTAAGTATTTAAGTCAATACCTTATATAATATCAAAATATGATATTGAAAATTTATTTTTACATATTTTTTAAGTGATTAATATCGTGTCCAGAGTTTTTGTCAACACCATCAGATTTTTTTTAAAAGTACAAAAAAATCAGGAATTATTGTGGGTAGCTTACACTCTGAGGACCCCTTTACCACTTCCTGTTTGATACACATGCCATGAGGTCACTGCTGTGATATTTTTTTTGTTTTTATTTCATTTATTGCATACCTTTCTGATAAAACTCTGTGTCACAACCATAGTGCGTCAACACCAAAGTCGATGTAATCCAAGATTTCTTTATTTATTTTTTTGTAAAAAGAGCTTCATTTAGGTTCCTGTGTATTTACTTCCTGTGTATTTTACTGATATTTCTGCTTCACAGATGTGTCAAATATTATCAAATTTGCCTTATCTTGAATCTCATTGTTTATGTATACATTATTAATCCTGTAGGAAAATGCTTAGTCCTCTGCATTTAACCCATTCACTCAGTGATGCAGTGGGCAGCTACCAATCCAGGATAGCCGCTGTTCGTTGGATTTGAATGCCCAACCTTCCGATCATGTGGCATCTACTGAGCTAGCTGTGCCCTGAGAGCTGTTCTTTAAGTGATGATGTATGAATCCTGCTTCCGGGCCTAAACTACTCTGTGTTTATTAAGCCTGTTGTGCTGTTAAAATGTTTTAATGCTTTTTATCTTGTTCTATTACATCTGAACAAGCCCCTAAAACAGTCAGTGATCACTGTCAGCCTAACCATCGGGAACCCTCACGTTAACTTTTATCAAGTGGAAAAAAGTTAGCCTTCATCCTCCAGCTTCACTGTGTTTATATTATGCTAACATAGCTGTGTCGCTAGCGATCATGTAGCACATCACTATATACCAGCTAGCCCAACTTTAGTAACCCTACAGAAGTCACTGCTGTTTAGTTTTCTGTCTTCATTTATGTTGGAAGTGATAGCAGAGCTGGTATATCATGTTTAGGTGGAATCAAGCAATCTAACTTATAACTAATTAAATTTCATATATTCTGTTTTCATGGATGCCTGGATGTTACACCTGGTAGAGCAGCCACACAGATCATTTTGTTAAAGATGAAAGAATTTAGACAGTTTGTAACTCTCAGTGATGCTGCAGAGTTCCTTTGACTTTGGGATCTGCAGCAGAGTTTGGACCTGGAAACGGCTAATGACATCAGACTTAAAGACCGGATAGCATCTCTATTGCTTAATGCATAATTGTGTTGTGAATATTCATCCTTAATCTGTAAAAAAGCATCAGGTTCAGAAAAATTATAGTAATTACAAAATGGTACATTTCAGGCTAGAATAGCAAAGGGGAACCTGTCAGTAGAGGAACGAAAGAGAAGGAACAGGGAGGATCAAAAAAGGAGAAAAAAATTAACAGCCAGCCTGAGTTGAAGAAAGAGTTCCTCATAAAGGAAAGGGAAAGATGGAGAAATAGAGTGAAAGAGGGAAAAATAAAGAACATCAGTGATCTGAAAGGAAGAGAAAAAAGGCAGAAGAGAAGGTTTTGGGAACAAGCACAGAGAGACAAAAGGAGAGAAAGTACAGCAGGGTCTAAACACACAACCACAGAGTACTTTAGGAATCAAGGAGTAGTAGGCAGCTACTTGCTGGTGAACTATTAAGATGTAGAACTTGACATGTGCAAAAACAGAATTGTTATGATGTGTCTTGTGATATTACAAAGGTTGTTAAGGTTTAATGGTCATTTTGAAAGAAACAATATCTTGTTTTCTACTAGTGTGTCACCACCATCAGCACCTTGTCAACTCCATAATATGGAGTTTTTGTTTATTTTTCTCTTTTGGAGAACCATATATTTTCCTCCCTCATGATCTTCCAATAAAAATACATAATTTTCTCAATAAATGTGTAATTTGCATGCTGCTTAATATGATTGTTTCTTATACAGATTAAATACAAGCTTCTGAAAATATGTATGACTGTAACCTTAATAATAAAAAGCCAAAACAATCTTACTTTTAAATGTGGTAAAATTACTCTGAAAACATATGTGCATAAACAATAGAATAGAGAAGCTGCTAATAGTCAAAATAGCTGAAACAACTTAATTTAAAATATATATTTTTGCATTTCTTTGTGTCTGACGGTGTTGACAAAAACCTTGCACTTCTCCAGCAAAAACATAAATTATTAAAAAATGTTACACCTGGGAGATTGTACCAAAACATGGTGAGACAGCCAAAACTTTGTGTAACAATTATATGTAAATATGTTTTTGAAAAATCAAAAAATATATTTTAGAAAATTAAACCTGTTTTGTCCCTAATCTCAGGAATCACTGACACAACATTCTTCTTCTGTTTAAATAAATGTGTAATCCTGATTAATGGTGAGTTTTTATATGTTTATTGATCCATCTCTTCCTTTTCATGTTCTGTTCTTCCTCAGAGTGTAAAGGAGAAGACAAAGTGATCCAGGAACAAGGAGATGTCATTGCTACTGAAGGAGACACAGTTACACTTGAATGTAGATATGAAACATCTGATACATATCCGTATTTGTTTTGGTACAAACAAGAAATATATTACTTCCCAAAGTATGTTTTACAACGTGATAAAGGATCAGAGAATAACGCTCTAGAGTTCCCAAAAGAGAGATTTGATGCTGAGTTTAACGACAAAGCAGTTCCTCTGAAGATCCAGAAGCTTCAGCTGTCTGACTCTGCTGTGTACTACTGTGCTGTGAGGCCCACAGTGACAGGAAACACCAAAACTCTGTACAAAATAGTGATGTGTCGGTCGCGAACGAAACGGCTCTTAGAGCCGCATCTTTGAAGTGAACGACGCGAGCCGGCTCTTTTTTTTTTTTTCTTTCTCTCACCCTCTCTCTCTCACTTTTTTCCCGCTTCACTCCGCACGTGAGCCTTTTGCTTTGCGCTGGGAAGAGGGGGGAGGGGCGGTAGTTACACTCGCAGTAGCACAGGAACAGAGCAGGAGGGAGAGACAAAGAAAGAGAGCCAGGGACAAGAACGTCACATTAGAAAGGTATACTAATCATCCACAACTATTTTCAGTTGCGGATGATAAAGGATTCAGAAAATTTATTCATGCAGGCCCATATGACAGAGAATGTGCATCTTCTTTTTGTTTTCATAATTTATATTTAATTGTGTTGTGGTTTGCAGTGTTTTGTGTTGTTTCCTTTTAATTTGTTTAAAAGGAAAAAACTGAAAATTTAAAAAGTTAAAAGTTGAAATGTAAATAGTTGGTTTTTGTATTATATGATTTATTTATTACATTTTATGTGGAGTGAATAAATAAAAGTATATTTACGGTGGCCCCTAGAGACACAACAGAAGTGCTCCAGGATGCTTGGCGCAGTGTTGAGTTTTTGTTACCTAGTGGCTACACAAGCCAGGAAGTACCAACGACCGTATTTGGTGTGTGGTAGTATTTTTTTTAATTATTTTTTAATTATTTGAATATATATGAGTGCTTGTGTATAACTACACAAACAATACACATATGTTTTCAATTGTGTAATTTAAGTGATCTAGGTAGCTCTGTTTAGGAAGGTTAGTTAACGCTAGAAATGTGTTTTGGAGTTTGTATGTGTTTTGTCTCTAGGGGCCAGTGTATATATTTATATATAAACATATATAAATAAAACCACAGTTTTTTTTTAACATTCATTCCTTTTGTGCATAATTTTACATTGTTGTTAATAATAAATTAATTAAAGCAACAAAACAACCTGAAGCGCCGGTTGGGAGCCGAAAGAGCCGGTTCTCTAAAAAGAGCCAGAAATCCCATCACTAGTACAAAAACCTTTGGAGCAAAGACAACAGAATACTCCACAACATCCACTAGAGGGAGCCACACACTGTTAAACTGTGAAAGTCCACCTGTAGGTCTGAATTCTCTGTTATGATGATTAAACAAAGTCTTATCTATAACTAGTTATGCTACATTTTATTACTGTGTTGTTGTTTGATTTTTTCTGTGTTTCTCGCATTATGCATAATATGAAGACTTGTTTTGTGAAAGTTTTATATTATAGATATTATTTTGCTGTTTTTCTGGACCCTCTGAAAAACACTTTTACACTACAAGGATGTAGAAGCATCTCATGTAGTTTTTGTGTTTTCTGGGACTGTACTGATGTGTCTTACATAATTAAACAAAGCTGTAGTCATTAGAGCCCTGCACTACTTTGTGTTATCCAGATAACTTCAGGGTTGCCCTGGGTTTCTGTGCTACGAAGGTGGTTCACTTCTCACCAGGACAAATCACCAAAGAAACTTATGCTGTGAACCTAACCTGCCTCACAAAAGGTTCAGTTCCACATTAGAGATCAACCAGTATGACATCACCACCCACCAACCAATCAATTCTCCAGGAAACAGGTCATCATTCCTGGAAGATCCTTTGGACCTCCATGCAACAATAGGAACGTCTAAAGTTTTTGGGGGGGGGGTTAAATATTGAGTAATGTCCTTCAGTTTCTCTGGTGAGCATCAGTAAGAAGTAATAAACAATCTAGATTTTTATTTACTGGTCCACCCCAAGGACCGGGTCCCCCAGAAACAAACTTACAATCAATGAGTTACTTTATTGGCATTAATGTCTGATGCTAAAACAGGAAACCGGCTCTGTACTTGCTGCCTACATATCAAATTTGTAGTAAAGTTTTATTCTATTTTTATATTTAATCTTTACTCTGAAACTGCAGCTGGTCTGCATGTGAGAGAATAAAAGCTCAGGGGCTGGTTATGTTCTGAGTTCTGAGCTTTTCCACTGATTCTTTTATTTAAAGCATCAAATAGAGTCTCTGCTGGGGGAATATGTTCTATGAGTGCAAGCTGTAAGTGACAACATCTTGTTATACTTCAGTCTAATCTGCTGTTGCTGAGTCTGTTTCACTCTCCTGGAAACACACATGAAGATCACCTGTTCTATCGATCTCATTAATTTCACTTTGATTTGAGATAAACTGAAGAGATTTCCAGACTTCTCTGTCAGTCAGCTTTAATCTTTAAATGGATCCAGTTTAAAGTTCCACAGCTGTAATGTGCAGCTGTGACCTTAGAAACAAACAGAGCAGTGAGAGCGCACTCACAGATGAAATTATTAACTAGAATTCAAATGTTTACTGTGTGTTAAATCAGCAGATTCACTGAAACATTTCCTGCAGGATTCATTTCTTGTCTTTTTAACATCAGTCTTGCAGTTGCTGGTATAGTTTTATGTTCTTTATAGATGTTTAATCACCATTCAATAACATCTCTGGATTAGGTGACACTCATAGGGATGATTTTCAATGTAAGAGTCATGTGATCCATGAACCACCCCTTTCAGATTGGTCAGATGCTGCCATCATCATGCAGGGTAAACCCTGCTTTAACTTCATGAGTTTGTAACAAGCTTCATGTGATGATTTATCCTGATCACCAGTGTTAAAGTAAGATAATGGAAAGATGTCCTGGGTGTGCTGAATGAGGTTTGGAGTACAGCGCCCTCTTCAGCTCACTTTGCATTGATGAGCATGAGCAGAGGGAGACCTTGGGGCTGAAGCTTTCTGCTGATTGCTGTTTTTTTGTTGCAGTTTTTCTTGGTTTTATGCAGTTTGTGTGTTTGTTGATAATGTTTTCATGCACTGACGTGTGTTATTAGCTGTGCAGTGACTGAATAAAGCAGAACTAACAGCCACAGAAGTGTATCTGATTTCTTTGTGTGCTTCATCAGTTTCTCTCATCCTTAGTGTGCCGCAGCTATTTTTGGTCACTAGTTAGGAGCATCAAAGGTTTTTTCCACATATAAGTTTTTAAGCACATTTAGTAAAAGCCCGCTGCTGATTGGACACATCAGACTAGGATGTAAGAATTCAGGGATTGTGTGAGGAAGCTTTATCATTTGCTTTCCTTTATAGTTCATGCTGTAGGCTAACTAAGGTGCTATTTTTAAAGGCTTTGATTTCATGCAGTTCTCAAAATTGTGGGGAGAAATATTTTTAAACACATCTGCATTTATAGACAATGACCTGAAGATGGAAATGTGGTCTTAAAAATTAGAAATTACAGTTTGTCACTTTTGCTTTTAAGAGACACCAGGCAGCAGACAAAATCTGCTCAGGAAGTTAATCCCACATAAGAAATGCCAAAACATGTGCATTACTGAGAGTCATCCAGTATTATTATCAGAGCTGAGAACTTTAACCTGCAGCTCAAACAGGTTTCATTCAGAGTGTGTGTGCAGGATGCAGTCGCAGCTTTTTGTTCTGCAGGTTCCTCCTTCAGTCTGACCTTCTGGATGATGATAATGATGATGACTGCAGCATCAGTGTCATTTCTAAAGCCTCATCAGCCTGAATGGAAACAGCAAGAAGAGGAGCTACACAAGTGAATATGAAAGGCTTCATTTAGGAGCGGTAGAGCTGCTGTGTTCTCTCTATTGTTCATTCAGTCCAAGAGAAAATCATGTTCCTGCTTTTCATTTGGATGATGATAGTCTCCTTTCAGACTGGTGAGTCATCAAAAGATGGAGTGAGATGTAAAAGGAGATGACAGACATGAAAATATTTGGATGTTGTTTGAATTGATTCACTTTTTATGAACTAAACTTCACTAAAGTTTAAAGATACAGAAACATCATGGTGAAATATGTCCTCTGAGGATTTACTGACACCAACTAAAGATGTAGTGACACCGTGACTCTCTCCTGCAACTATTCAGGCTCTGAAACTTACTTCTTCTGGTACAAACAGAAAGCTAATTCACATCCAGAGCTTCTCATCACCTACTATTCAGAGAAAACAGAAAGGATGAAGTTTATACATGACAATCAAAAAAAGGAGTTTCATCTGGAGATCTCCTCTGCTGCAGTGACAGACTCTGCTGTGTACCAATGTGCTCTGCAGCCCACAGTGAAAGGAAACACCAAAACTCTGTACGAAAACCTTTGGAGCAAAGACAACAGAATATTCCACAACATCCACTAGAGGGAGCCACACACTGTTAAACCTCTGATTCTTGTGTCATTGGACCGACGACAAGGACAACAGAGCTGCCGTGGAAGCACAAAACTATTTGATTGGTTGAGCCATTAAGATGGCCCTGCCCACTGAAGTTGAGCTGATCCAATGACATTATTTGTTGATCATTGTGCTGCAGTGGAAGAACATTGCTCATGTGCTGTCTGTCTGGCTTTAATAACTCCAAAGACATGTTGCTGCACCTCTTTTTGCTTCTATCTCACATTATAGGTGAGTTTAAGAACAGGGATTAAAGTTAGTTGAAAACTGCTGCATTAAGCAGATATACAGACTGCATTTCACTACTTTTCATCTTTCTTTTTCCAGGACTAACAGCTGGAGACTCAATCACTCCTGAACAAGCTGAAGTCACTGAAACACAAGGACGATCTGTCACACTCACATGTAACAATCAGACAAATTATACACATCCAGAGCTTCACTGGTACAGACATCATTCTGACCTTCAGGCTCCTCAGTTTATACTCTGGAAAGGAGCAAGATCACGGAGTGGTGTTCAGTATATTCCTGATGATCGATATGACTCAGAAGCATCTTCTACATCAACTAATCTGACCATAACAGCCCTAACCCTGACAGACACAGCTCTCTACTACTGTGCTCTACAAACACAGTGATACAAAGTGTAGAAGAGGCTGTACAAAAACCTGAACACAGATATCTGACTACTCTTCAAAGAAGGAAGTGGTATTCAAAGCACAGCTTCATATCAGATGGATTCTGCTAACTCCTGTTTTATCAGAGTCACTGTGGTTACAGCTGCTAATGAAACACTGTGGGAGGACTCACATGAGCAGCAAATCCACATCAACCACAAACCAACTGTAGGAACGTTCAAACGCAAAGAAACAATAATGAAATAACTACAAACAGTGAAAACTGTTCATGTGAAATATGTATAGTCAGGACTATATTTTATAACTTTCTTATTCAGTGTTTAAAAATCAGAAACAAAATAAAATAACCCAGTTTCACACGTAACAAACTCACAACATTTTTGATAAATTATAATCTAAAGCTGCTTCATTCCTGCATGACCTACTTTGACATTCTCACAGTTTTTTCTATCATGGTTTAAACGTCTGCTTTAAACTTTCCTGACATTTGACATGAATCATCTGAGTCTGTTTGATTTTTCAGTGATGTCATGTGTACAGTTTCTCACCCGTGTGTTTGGTCTGATTGGATTTTTACTGCAGTGTCGTTGTTCACTCACTCACTCCCCAACTGATGTTTCATAAATAATTAGAAATAATAATAATGATGAAATAATTAGCAAAGAAATCAAGTAAGTAAAACATGATAAGAGTGAAAATGAAAACCTGATTAAAATTCAAGAAATGTAAAAATGTGACTATGGTGGTTTGGGTTCTTTCTTCATCTTTTTTGAGTTTTTCCATCTTAAAATGCTTAGTAGAGTCTTGTGATTTATTTAGTTAATGCTATATACTGTTCCCATTCTTTCCCCTCCATTAGTCTCAGTGTTCATCTTTTATTTGTTCTCGTTCCGCTGTTTTCCCTTTTTTGGCAGCTTTTGTTTTTTTTTCTGTCTTGTGTTTGTTTATTTTTTAATACCTGACTTACTCTTTGCATTTTTTGGCTTTGTAATTGTCCTGATAAATCCGGATTAAATACTTGTTGAAGTCCTGTCCCCACCATGTTGCATTTGTGTCCATAAGATATCGCCACATAGCTAATTATGACACACAGTACATGCCAGAAGTCCTCAAAGTGTTTGATAATAACTGAATGTAAAGTGTTGTTACGGTGAGACAAACTCTTAGAACAGCAGCTGATTCTGTGTCAGACAGATGTGTCGTAAAGAATTATTTCATGAAGTGTGAGAGATTTCCTGTATCTGTGCTTGTGTCAGTGGAGCTGACGCAGCCTGTTAGACAAGGAGCTCTTACTGTAAGAGGCTCATAGATAACAGCTTGTTCAGTGACCTTCTCTCCACCACAACTTCCAATATATCCAGTTTGCATTCAGCCTTCCTCATCGCTTTATTCAGTTTGTTGGTGTCACCAGGAATGTGGCTTACGGGAATACAGCTGATGACCTGAGTGGATTTTTATGTGCTGACGAGTCAGTAAAACATTTTCCGCTGGTGTTACAATGGTACAATTTTTCCCTTGTATACATTCTGCTGTCTTCACAGAAGAGGTGATCATTGTTACCTGTGTGGATTCTGGGCTGTGTATTTATATTCAGGACTTATTCTTTCAGATTTATTCCCAAATATCCTGTGTCAGAAAAACATCGACTCCCTATCTACATTTTCACACTGAATATGTAGGAGGGGAGGGTGATGCCTTCTTTTTGGCTTGGACACGTACAGCTCTACATTTTGAGTTGATCCTGAGTCTAATATTCACTTCCTTTCTGATCTTGACTTTCAGCTACAGCAGAGTTTTAACTGTGTTTCTATTGAAATTTTTTGTCTTACAGACTTTCCTTTGGGATTAATAAAGTATTCTGATTCTGATTCAAAGTGTTGAACACTACAAGCCACATTCGCCCTTCACACACTGATGATGTGTTTAAGGATCACGGACTGTAGACTTCCTGCTGTAAGATCTCCAAGGAAAGCAGAGCAGCACAAAGATGTGCAGAGTGTAAAGCTGTCAGCAGGGGGAATAACACAGGGCTGTGAATGAGTCCTACCACTGTGATCAGGCTCCTCCTTCTAATCCACCAACTTAGTGTTGATGAAGACTAAACAGAGATCACAGCTTCTTTATACTTGCTGTAGCTCACTGTTACTCTACACTGCAGATATGACACCTCTGTTCATCTGAGTGCTGCTGGCTGCTATGTGCTTTGGTATGAACACAACTCTGTTTCTTTGATATCAATCCAACATTGACATGATTTTTTAACAGCACACTGATACTGTTTGCATTCTGTAAAACACCAACAGAGTACAAAAAGACAACCTGAAATGAAATAAAATCCAAAAGAAATTAATTGCATTGATTAAGCAGGTCTTCTCGGTGTGTTCTGTTCTGTGATGTAGTAGCTGCAATGACAGCAGTGCAAAAGAGATATAAGAGAAGAAACCATATGTTTTCTGCATAACTAAATAACAAACGCACGTTCTGGTTTGCACTTCATTCAGTTAGGAAACTGTTTAACAACTTCTACATAGAAAATGTATTCCTCAGTAGTGTTGGCCAAGTTACTTTGAAAAAGTAATTAGCTATAGTTACGTTTTCAAAAAACTATACTATTGTAACTTAGTTACAATATTATAAAAGTAACTAAATACGAGGAAAAGTAACTATTGTGTTACTTTAGGAAAAAAAGTTTAACCCTCTGAGGTCCAGGGTTGATTTGACCTCTACATGTCTACTTGCCTTGTTTGGTATCATTCTTTTCAGCACAACCTCACATCTGAATTTACAGTTATGTTTTCATTAGTACAATTGATTAAAAACAACAACAACAACAACATGAAATCAGATATATTTTTTACTGTAACAACAACAAACATGTTTCACAAATCATTTTCATAACATGAAATGCAAATAGAAATTGTAAATTTAATAAACCTATGCACAAGTTTTGCAAATAAAAAAGTTACATGCAACTATTTACCTAAAAATGCAGGAAAGACTAAACTATTTACAGAACACTCCGATTCTGCATCAAATAAGATGCCACACAAATTATTTGTGCTAGGGCTGCACGATTTTGCATAAAATGAAAATCACGATTTTTTTGCTTAGAATTGAGATCACGATTCTCTCACGATTTTCTTTTCCAGTATAAATATTTATTGCACTTATTAACTGCACATCAACTTCGTAACAGTTGAGACTTGTTAGCAGAGGTATGAAAATGTGCAGGAAAATCTGACATGTATGGCCAACTTCACCGACGATACATGGGAGGAATAAACACACATCAGCCTTCGGCCATTTTGATGAACGCATACGCCCCCTAGAGCGCGGCAACTTTATTCACAGCCACACCAATGTAAAGCACACATCAAACATAAATGAACCATTTGACTGTCTCCATAATTGAGAGCATTTTCTCTTCTTATGTCAACAAGACTGAACATAAAAACAATAAATGTCTCACATTTTGTCGTTGCCGCAAAATGTTGTACTGCTTGTAATTCCGTTTCCACCGTTGCTCGACACTGCGTGTATAGAGCAGGTAGTGCAACATTTGAAAAATATTTGCGGGACGGCACTGTGTAGCGTTTGTCTAGGGTGTTGATCATTTTCCTAAATCCCTCGTTTTGCACAGTGTTGATGGGAGCCATATCTTTAGCCAGGTGATAAGTGATAGCCTCCGTAATTTCTTTGTGCCTGCAGGAGTTCGACGGGTATGGGGAAGCGCTGTATAAGGTTCCCGTTATTGATGTGGTTGACCGGGACGGATTTTCTCCTGTCACTTTCTTGGCCTTTACAGCTTCGTCATCTCTCACGTGCTCTCCGTTGTTTTTTCCCTGCCAGCTGGCTTCGTGGTGTTAGAGTGAATTGTTAAATGTTTGTCATTTTTATTCTTACCATTTGTACTTTAACTGTGTGTTGAAAGGAATTCTTTTGTTCTCCCCTCCCCAGATTCTCGAGGTTCTGAGTGGGGGGCTGTAGTGTTTTATCACAGGCAAACATCCTTGTGAAGGTCTGATGTGGTAAAACTTCCTGCCCTTTGTATGGCTTCACTGTGTTATCTAGGGTGAACCATAGATTGGGTGTGGGGAGGTTACCCTCTTTATGACCTAGGATGTTGTTCCTGCTTTATGACCCTTTTGGTCAGCAGCTCACACACACACAAGGTATTCCTTGTTCACATGTATACCTATAAGATGTCATATGTTAATGAACCTATGCATATTCATGTAACCACAATAAAAGAGCAGTGTTACAGGGAAACGGACGAGAGCAACTGGGGTCAAGCGAAGGAACGGCGCCTGTCCAGTTCTCTCCCGTGCACGTGAAACATAAAGAATGTTGCCTACTCGTGTCTTGCTTGCTGTGTAATCACATTGCCTTCAACGTTCCAGCGAATAGGTTCAAGCTACAAACCTATCACGTGGTATAAGGCTCCACCCTTGACATTTGTTGAGCAGGAAGAGTGAGCGCTTGTTTTCATGCAGATTATGTCCCGGATCAAAATGCGGTACAATCGTCATCTTTTTTTTTTTTCTCTTCCTTTTTTTTTTTTAAACCGTTGTCATTTGGAAATGAGATCGCACATAAGTATGAATTGAGATCGCAATTTTCTAACGATTAATTGTGCAGCCCCAATTTGTGCCACTCCAAAAAATGATTTCTCTCCACTGTAAGACAGAGAACATCACATACTTTTAAAATGAAACTAACCATAACCTCCTTCCTACCATGCTGTGTCTACCATTAGTTACTATGCTGACTTGTTTAACTTTGCGCTCTACACAGCTTGCTAAACTGTTAATCTTGTTAAAAGAGTACACCTCTATATGTGTATTTTTATGTGGCGAAACAAATGAGTACCACGTCTGAATGCCTTCCCACAAGTTTTACAATGATATGGTTTCTCACCTGTGTGGATTTTCATGTGCTCTGTTAAATTACTGTTACGGCTGAACGTTTTCCCACATGTTTTACAATGATATGGTTTCTCATCTGTGTGCATTCTCATGTGCTTCACTAAAGAACTATGTACAAACTTTTTTCCACATATTTTACAATGATATAGTTTCTCACCTGTGTGGATTCTCATGTGCTTCACTACAGAACACCTATGTACAAACTTTTTCCCACATGTTTTACAGGAAAACGGCTTCCCCCCTGTATGGATTCTATAATGTATATCCATTTCATAATTATATTTATAGACTTCTCCACAAACATCACATTTTAAAGACTTTTTAGTTTTGTCAGACTTACACTGACTGTCTGGTGTAGGTTGGTATTCTACATTATTGTGACCTTCTTTCTTCCCTGCTCCCTGATATTCTCTCACAGCTACAGCAGAGCTGACACAGTTGAGATGGTCTCTTTTTGGTTCTGGTTCACTGTGGTCTTTTTCCTCAGCAGCAGTCACCATAAAGGCATGAATCTCCTCCTTCAGTACCAGCTGCTCTCCCTCCTGACTGCTAGAGAGTTGCTCCTGTTCCTCTTTAATCTGTGGAGGTTCTGGTTCCCCCTGGTCCAGATTGGGGCTCGTCTCCTGGTTCCACAGCTGCTGGTCAGCGACAACTTCCTCCTCCTTACAGACATGCTGCTGTGGGACATCTGGAGGGGGAAAAGGAGACAATTAAAAGAAAAGTGATGTGATAATAGAGGGAAAAAAAAAAATCATACTGAGCAAATAGACAACACAAAAAAATAATTAAATTATGCTTGATATCTATGGCTCTTGGCTAGCTTAGCGTTAGCATGCTGTCTGCACAGGTGCTTGCACAGAGCCATAGTTGTGTTAGCAGCTGTTTTGTCCTAGATGCAGTTTCTACTCTACCATCATGGTCTCCTCCTTTTGTGCAATGAAAATAAATGTAATGGCATATGGCAAATGTCATGTAATTAATATATCCTTAGTATCCTTATTTTCTTATTACATTGTTTTATGTACTTTAATAATGAAGGTTTGTAAAGCAAGGCCACTTTTGACTCACAAACTAAGTGCTCACCCAGACTGAAAACAGGAAGTTAGTGTAGAGCTGTACAAGTATATTTATAACTACAGGAAGCCAGACAGAAAAGAGGAACTTTGCCATATAAGCAATGTTTGTATTGAAACTGTGACGTGTAAAGTACCAAAATAATACCTATATGAAACACAGTTTATGATTCTAATGTTAGAGATCCTGCAACTGGCGTTTGGGCTGTGCAGGACTCTCTCGCTTCCGGAAGATGATTGAATAAAAAGAAATATAAAATGTTTTAACTAGAGATGGACCGATCCGATATTACGTATCGGTATCGGTCCGATACTGACCTAAATTACTGGATCGGATATCGGTGAGAAATTAAAAATATAATCCGATCCATTAAATATATAAAAAAAAAAAACCCACCTCACAAAACTTGCCACACAGCTTAACTCGGCTCATAACCGCAGCATGTCGGAGCAGTGTGCTTCACGTGATAGAGCGGCTGTGTGTATTTGTAGCCTCTCTACCAAACCAGCATTTCATCTCCGAGGAAGTTATCCCAGAGAGAAGTAAAGCAAATGTGTAAGTTCATCTCTGAATGTTTGTAAAGCGTTCCCATGTTAAGTTTAACAACCGATACATGGAGCGACTGCCTCTCTCTCTCCCTCACCTTCCTGCGGCTACTTCAATCGTGAAACTGCTTAATGATCAGCTGATCGGCTTTTCTGTCGCGAGTCCGTCTCTCTTCTTTGTTTTTGGTCCACTTTGCACCAGAAAGAGGAAACCAGCGGCTGAACAACAGCAGCACCTTTAAGCTTGATAAGCTGTTGTTAGAATTTATTTAATATTACTTTCTACACCAGGATCCTTTTCACGTAGCTGACGGACTGCTGGTAACTGTGCAGGGGCGGATCTAGCAAAGTTTAGCCAGGGGCCGATAGGGCATGAACAGGAAAAGGGGCACAAAGACATACTTTTCTTTCTTATTCTCATTTAAAATGTCTAGCTTTTAATAAATAATTATCTGAATCTTACACCCAAAGTTTTAATCTGATGTAAAATGTATAGAAGTCCATTACTGTATATAGTAACTGTTAAGTCTAATATACCCTAGTAAGCTATAGTACTTTTTCCTTTGGGAAGGTACCATCTGTGAATTCTGCAATTCTGTTGAAGAAAGATGTTGAATCTATTTAATTATTCTTGAAAAACAATTCTGTGCATTTTTTTTCACCCTGCATCAAATTAATGTTGATTACATCGATTAAGCATCATGAGGTGGAGGGTGGGGGTGGTTCCTATTTTTTTTTGTTGAGTTTGCAACCCTATTAGTTAGGTTGCTTAATATTTCTGCTAAGTACTCTTTAAAATACCAGAATAGGGAGGATGGAGTAGGTTTAAGTTTATTAGATTGATCAGTGTTGCTGAACTATAAAATATTTTGGGTGCAGTGTATTTTTTTACATACAGGTATAACAGAATAGCTTTAGTGTTGTTGTTTATTTAAACTTGAGTATGAACTTATACAAAATGCAGCAAGATATGAAAAAAAAAAACAGTTTTATTGATTAAAAAACACTATATCGGATTCATATCGGTATCGGCAGATATCCAAATTTATGATATCGGTATCGGACGTAAAAAAGTGGTATCGTGCCATCTCTAGTTTTAACACACTATGAGTCGGTTTTTTCTGTTCTATCATGGGGACAAAAGAATCGGGGTTAATACAAACTAAAATCAGCTGATTGTAGCACATGTGCAAGAGCAGCGGGATCAATAATCAGACAGACTAACAACTGAATTACTTGAATTGGACTACCAGGAACCGGTTTTTGAGGATAGCCAGTGCCCAGCAGTCCAGGACCTTGGATTCCCGTCCCTAACCCACTCTGCTACTTAACTGACCAGATCAATATGCTGACTGACCTGATGCTATATACTCTGGTTAAAAAGTGTTCCTTTGATTTTTTGAGCAGTGCATACTGTTAAAACAAGGCTTAAAAGTGTTTCAGTCAGAAACACACAGAAATTTTACACCTATTGTTAGTGCTGATGATGACAGATGTCAGATGCTGAAAATACCAGAGAAATGCAGAAATGTTGGCCGAATCCTCACAGTTAACAGATAAATCAACTCTCATTAAAAATCAGCTACAAGGAAAAAAGGCCACAAATGAATACAGAAAGAATACACACCTTACTCCACAAGTTAGCCCATGAACAGGGGAAGTCCAGCAATAAGGACAGAGGAGGGTTTATTACAAGCTGCAGTAGAAAAGCTGTAGATAATAAATATACTGTGATGAGCTGAGGAATCACTAAACCAAGAACTCACACAGAGGAACTCAAGCTTCAGAGCCACAAACGGGCACTCTTTTATGTAGCATTTACATACCTTCTAACTGAGATATTTAGCTCGACTCCAGTAACTGGTGAAAGTGAATTCAGTGCTAACAGACAGCATGGTAGTGACAGTGTTGTCTTATAACAAGGAGGTTCCTGGTTGGAAACCAGTGATTCACCAAGTGTTCAAATGATTCAGGAGGCAGCTTTTTGACTTCAAGTCCCTAAGACGCACTCAGCTGCTGTTTTACTAGAGAAGAACAGGCCGTTCAAAGCACACACCGCACAAAGTTCTGTCGTCATGTTCTGGAGACTCACTCAAATGTGGGAGACATGATCAGCTGTAGGGGTCAGCCTCCTCTGACGCTCCACCTTGAACCCACAGCTCTCTTGAACCCCTCTCCTGTAGCTGAACCACAAACCACACCCAACCACAGCCATCTAATTAAAAGAATGATGTTCTTTAAAGTTCTAAGATGCTCTGTTAGATTTCTAAAGTATTTAAATTATTGCCGTTTTATTATCTGTTATATTTAAAAGATATTAGAGCTGTACTGGATTTTTTGAAGATGAACTGTACCAGATTTATTTCCCTTTACCTAAATCCTAATTTATGAAACCACATGATCAAAACTGTTCACATGGAGGGCCGTGGTGTATTTGAGTGGCGCAAACACTGAACAGGAAGTTAATCCTGAAAGTGTAGGCTGATGAAACACATACATTACTGGTCAAAAGTTTTAGAACACCCTAATTTCAATAATTTCAGTTATTTATTGCAATTTAAGTTGTTCAAGTCCAAATAATAGCTTGAAATGGTACAAAGGTAAGTGGTGAACTGCTAGAAGCTTTTGGGTTTTTTTAAAGGTAAGGTTACCAAAACTGAAAAACAATGTACATTTCAGTATTATACAAAAAGGAGTTTTTCAGGGAAACCAACATGGGTTAACAATTTAAAGCTGCTCTGCAGCAATGGAGGCCGATCAAGCCTTCAAAGCTGGTCCTTCCTATAGGGCAGAGGCTCCCAAAGTGTGGGGCCCGCCCCCTAGGGGGGCACAGAGCCATTGCAGGGGGGGCACAGTATGAAAAGAAAAAAGAAAAAGAAAAAAAAAAGAGCGCTTGGACACTGCTAATGGACAGGTTTTTGACGGGGCTCCCACACAAACGCAAAGCAGGAGATGAAGCATCGCCAAATATGTTTGGTTTCCTTCCAACTTCCTTCCAAGCCAAAGACAGGAAAATATGGTGAAGCATATCTTCCCTTTGCCTTCACCTGCACAAGTGCCGAGGTAGGTCTCCCCTGCAAAATTAGTTTCCCTGTGTCAGGAGCACGCGCTGGGCTCTCCAAATCACGGACAAACAGGATCCCACATTCTTGATTTTTAGTTCACAAACACTTCTTGTAATAACTAACTACTCCTGACATTTTGGACATGTTAGCTCTTTATGCAGTAAAGTTACAGCGGGATACAAATAATATCAGGCTGATCCTGCCGTAATTTGTCCCCCCTGTTCAAATCACGGACAAACAGTATCCCACAGCTGTTTTTGTTTTTGAACCCATTTTGCACAGAGAGACATTTTTTGAAAAATGTATTGACAGCAATGTTGAATATTATTACACAGGAAAAAAAACAACTACACGTAAAATAATTACACCGTGACGCCTCTGCCTTTCTAAATGGAGAGACAGTAACTGCGTGTGTATATGTAAGCGTGTAAAACCTGAAGATAGAGACAAAATACTGTTAATCTGACTATCTGCCATTCTGCAATTCATCTCATGTAAACAATAACGTGGCGCACAGCGTGACGTGAAAAGAGGCACATACCTTTGTCGCTATGCGACGAACTCTGTATTCTTCGTCCACACGTAAACGCAAAAAAGGAGTTTTAAATAATCTCCGTTTTCGGTGAATCGCAACGCCGTTTACGTGTTGACGTATTGCCGTTTACTTGTATTTGCTTAATTGTTTACTAAATGTTTGAGGTGTGAAATAAACCGCAATGGAGTTTGTAAACAAAATATGGTGTGTGTGTTTGGAGGATGTGTTTTGTGCGTGGGGGCGGGGGGGGTGTTAGGTGGTGGGGGTCCTGGCAAAAACAGTTTGGGAACCAGTACCACTGCTATAGGGCAGGGGTGTCAAACTCAATTGCACAGGGGGCCAAAACTCAAGGCCCACTTTAGGTCGTGGGCCAAACAAGATAAACATTTATTGAACACACTAAAACAATGTTTTTTAAAACATAAATATGAATAAAAAACAGACAGGAATATTATTCCAGATTAAATAAACTTAAAAAAAAAAAAAAACTTTAACTTTAAATATTTTGCTCTTCATAAAAATATATCCTGTCAAAATTAAACAAGTTAGAAATATGAACATGCAGCCAAAACATCCAGAAAAAATAAATGAAAGCATACACAAGGTTGGAGCCGCATGTAGACGGAGCTGGGGCATTGCTTCAGGAACGGAACTAATAAACTGTGCGGGCCATTCAGTGTCGTACTTTCCCTTGAGCGTATCATTACACTGCAGCTCCATCTGAATCTGCACAGGTGCAGTTCAGCAAAGTCCGCTGACTTGGTTCAACATTACTTGGCAACAGAGAAAGTAAGGCAGGTTGCACTGGTGCATTTGTGACAGCTTCACTTGAAATGCCTTCACCGCATCATACATGCCATGTCCATGAACTGACAGATTTCCTTGCTGAGCTCAAAAACTCTATTGAGAATTTCCAACTGAGCCAACAGACCTCTGTATGATAAGGAATGTCGGCAAACTCTGAATCTATTTCCCATATAAAAGACTGAAATTGACGGCGATTTAAACTTTTAGCTCAGATAAAATTTACGGTTTGCGTTACGGTGATCATTACATGCTCCATTTTTAGGACTTTACCACACAGCCTTTCCTGGTGTGTGATGCAGTGATATGCTGTTAACTCACCGGTACAGTTCTCCTCCTGCATCTTTACTCGCATCCTGCTGACTAGTCCGCTTTTTTCACCGCACAACACCGGCGCTCCATCTGTTGTAAGTCCAACAAGTTTGTCCCAGGGCAGTTTCATGTCGGTTACACTTTGACATACGTTTTAAAAAATGTCTTTTCCTGTCGTTGTCCCGTGCATCGATTTAATGTTCAATATTTCCACTTCACGGATGAAGATGGCCAGCTGTGCAATGTCCATCATGTCTATACTTTCATCCACAGCAAGAGAGTATGCAATAAAGTTTTTGCTTCTTTCACACAACTGTGTTCTTAAATCAGTGGCCATCTCACAAACCCAATCAGCAATCGTATTTCTCCTCAGGCTCACATTTGCCAAAATCTGCGTTTTGTCTGGACACAAGACGTCGCACACCTTCATCATGCAGCTCTTCAGAGTGGTACCGGGCTGATTTGGCTATCTCCTCTGCTGCAATAAAACTTGCTTTCACAACAGCTTCACTTTGTGATTTTGCTCTGATGAAAAACGTCTGCTGAAATGTCAGATTCTTCTTTAGCTCTTCTACTTTCTGTAGTTTCTGCTCTGCATTTAGGTTTTTCAGCTTACCCTGACGTTTTGCCTCGTAGTGCCGTCTTAAATTAAATTCCTTAATTACAGCCACATTAGCTCCACTAATAAGACACACGGGTTTACCAGCAATCTCTGTAAACATATATTCAGTCACCCACTGGCGCTGAAAGGCTCTGCTTTCAGAATCAACTTTTCTCTCCACCATTGTGAGCGGCTAGCTTCGCAATAACATAGTGATGTTCGATTCATGAACGAATCGTTCAATACTCGAGAATCACTTTACTGACTCGTGAATCATGATTCACAAGCGCAACTGACTCACTGACTCATCCCTGTTGCTGTTAGCAAGCTAATTCCATTAGTAGAAATATATCTAGCTTATAATTAAAATTGTGGGGAAAAAAACAACAGCCAGTTTCTTAACAAAAACATTTCTGCTCTGAACTGGAAGAAAAAACCTTGAGTAGAAGCTCACATCAAGACAATAGCTCCTCGGTTCACAGTAGCATCGCTCAGCTAGCATGCTAACAGCACATTTAAGTTACTCACCTCCTCCCTTGCTGTTCTGAATCATAGCATAAGCGAATCACTCAGGACTCACTAACCCCCTCCCTCCTGGCTCACAGCTCAAACGAGTTGAACGAATCACTGACTCGCTCACCCCCTCCCTTGCTGTGCTGAATCATAGTGTAGGGCTTTGGAGTTGATTTCACGCCGCGGAGCGCGGCGCCATTTTCGGGGTCTACGAATCAAAAGAGACACAGTGTTGGAACGACGACGACAAGAATCATGCTTAAAAGCAGCTCCAAAGAAAACGGACGGTATAGAGACTGATTGCGTCCAGAGGCGAAGCAGCGGTACTTGCAGAAAATTGCGTGCATTGGAAATGTGGACCCGTATGAAACACTGCCGTGGAGTAGAAACCCTGAAGAGCAACCGCTATAGCCTGACATATTTTTGTACCTTATCTGTGGAGTCAGCGCGTACAAGTTGTCATTCAAACAAAGGTAAGTCAGCTCGAGTACTGCGAGTGAAATGCGTTTGATTTCCCTGCAAACATTCAGATTAGTGCAGCATAAATTCATTCATGAGGGGAAATTACAGTGAGAACATGTGGAGGCTGTTAGAGGGATAACATAGTGAGTTCAGTGCATTGATGTGACATTGTCCTGAAGGACTTAGTTATTCTTTATGGTTAAAGAAATTGCACTGATTTATTCATATTTATTATAAATAATTCTAATTATAGATCTTGCTTCAATATTTGTATTTTGTTTCACTAAAAATACATTTTATTTTAATTTTATACATTGATTAATGACCTGCAGAATCTCCTTATCATATTAAGTGATTCATAATTGTCACTTTATGCTTTCTCCATCTCTAAAGTGATTACATCCTTGCATTACATACTTTAGGTTCATTTTCTGCAGGCAGGTTTCTGACAGAGAACAGGCAGATTTACCCTATAAAATGCAGCGTTCTATAGATGGACACATAAAGAAATGAAAAATTACATGTATGTGCTAACTTTCTAAACACTTTGTTGTTGTTGTCTTTTCGCAACGTTACTCGACCTCGCCTCTCCTTCACTGAACACAACTCCCCCTCCTCCCCCATCGCTTCACCTGCAGGCAGCGACAAGATGGACACGGCAAATCTCCGTTAATGAGTTACTGCGCATCGCCCCGTGCGTGGGGCTGGACGGCGTCAACGTGTTAACGAGCTAACCACGCTAACGAGCTAGCCACGCTAACGAGCTAGCCACGCTAACGCCATGCACGGCCTGAAATCCTTTCATTTTCTCAAAAGTTGACTGCGCGCCTTTTTGTGTGAATTCTGGTTGTGCTTGATGACCATGAACCGATTTTATGTGATACACAGCGCTCAGCAATCTGTCAAAAAAATGTTTTAGTTCGACTTTGGTAAGCTACGGAGCTGCACCGCTTGATGGATTGTCGGAGCATTACGGCTACCGAGGAGCCTCGCGGAGTGATACGTACTGTGATTCAACGTAATATTACCGTATTGTGTGTGTATAAGGACCATAAATGGCACCTGTTCAGAGACATGGTTACGAAGCGGATTTCAAACTCCAGGCTGTCAGTCACGCAGTAGAAGTTGGGAACAGAGCAGCTGTGAAATCTGTCTTTGTTATTATGCTCAGCGTCTTTTAGTTTACATTTTGACTACACAATTGTGAGCTCTTTGTTATGCACAAAACGACATAGTTTTCTTTTATTTATAGAGCATCATTATTTAATAAATGCTCATAATTTATTTTTGAGTAGTTTTTTTTCCATCTACATCTATGCTGTATGTTAATAAAAGTGCCTGTGTGACATCTGGGACACAGCTTTGACTAAGAACTCTCTTTTTGTTCTTACTTTATGGCTTTAAAAAAATATCGAGATATATATCTTATATCACCATCCAGCTAAAAAATATCAAGATATGAATTTTGGGTCATATCGCCCAGCTCTACTGATTGGCATGGTGGTAAGTTTGAAGCAGGTCCGTTATGTAGCGCTGGAACCCAGTCACGATGTGTTTCATCCATTTCATAGGCTGGTTTGCTGCAATAATGCCAAATAATTAGCAACTCTATAAATAGAAGGTAGTTCTGCAAAATCACTCAGTAGGATGTTTGTACTAATTTGCTATGACCTCAAAGCGCATCGAAAATAAAACTAATAGGCTATAAAGAGTGATATGAACATATTTAGAACTTACCGGAATGAAAATGTCTGGAGCACCAACAGATATTTGGAGATGGAAGAGAGCTGGATATCAGCTCGTCTCACAGCTGCTATCCAGGCTAGACGCCTTCGTTTGGTAACATCGATACACGAGCTGGCTCATGTTGCTTCCAGGTTGGGAAAGAATGAAAAGATAAACCCTTTTCAAGCTTATTCTCTTGCCGGTCGTGCGATCGAGCATTGCAGCCGACCGCACAGCAAATACGAACCATGGCTGTTGTGTGTGCCTTCGCTCCCTTTTCACTTGCTAGACCCCGAAAATGGCGGATCGGGCCAAAATCCTTTCCACGCCCACCCCTGTGACATCACGCTCCAAAGCCCTGTAAGGCGAATCACTCACTCACTCACCCCCTCCCTCCCTGTTACGAATCACTCACTCACTCACTCACTCACCCCCTCCCTCCTGGCTCACAGCTTCTTCTTCTTGGTTGGCAACCAATGTTAAGGCGCTTTTCCGTCCCCTGGCTCACAGCTCAGTGGACATTTAGATGAGAAAATATATATTTGACACATTTAAGGAAAATACCAATAAAATAAAATAAAAATAAATAAATGCTCCCTTTAGAAATTTCTTTGCTCTTTTTTGCTCTAAAAAAATAGTTGTTTTCGTTAATCATTCATCTTAGCAGTAGGATTTACATTAAAAGAGAAACAAATTAAGTTTGAGTGAAAATGTACATTTTTGCACTCTCTGGTCAACTGACTCAGTGACTCAAATGACTCAAGACACCCGATTCACTTTGGTGAGTGACTCATTAAAACTCGATTCAGTAAAAAGAATCGAATTTACCATCACTACAATAACAGAAGTTTGACTTGATTGACGCGGGAATGTTCCCAGTTAGCCTAGCGTTCAGCAAGGAGGCTGCAGCGCTGCATTATGGGATCTGTAGTTTGTACATTATTAGCGCCTCATATCGCCGGGCCATGCATAACAATAATAGTACATCTATATAAAATGACCTCGCGGGCCAGATGTGGCCCACGGGCCTTGACTTTGACACATGTGCTATAGGGGTTCCCACTTTTCTGGATTACTTACAGCCTCCTCTGTCTGCATAAAAGCAGTGTTGGAACACACTGTGGTTACATACCCTCTGGAGCATCAGTTGAACAGTACTGTACTGCAGAAAGTAGTGTGTTGGCAAGAAAAAGGCAATTAACAATGGAAGATAGACAGAACATCATATAACTGAAAAATGTAGGTCTCTCCTACACTGCAAAAAAAGTCAAGGTGTCAGTGAGTACAGTTTCCTTCAACATCAAAAGAAACAAACTCTGACAGGAAGAGGTCTGGCAGACCCAAAGACACGACTGAATCAGGGGACAAGTTTCTGAGAGTTAACAGCTAGCGTGAATTACGGCTCACAGGGCAACAGATTCAAGCACAGCTTGAAATTTTCTGTTCATCATGCAGGATCTTTGTGGGCCGTTGATGAGAGGAAAGGATGGTTCACAGTGTGTGGCATCAACTCTCAAACATGGAGGAGGAAGTGTGATGGTCTGGGGCTGTTTGCTGGATTCAGGGTCAGTGACTTGCACAGTGAGTGAGAGGCTTCCTGAACCAAAACAGCTATCACAGCATTCTGCAGCACCATGCAGTACCCTCTGGTATGCACCTAGTTGGTCAGCAAGATAATGAGCCAAAACATAAGCCCAAGCTGTGCCAGAACTACCTCAGGAAAAATGAACAAGATGGTAAGCTTGAAAAGACGGAGTGCCCAGCACAGTCTCCAGACTTTTTTTGTGTTTGTGTTCTGTTCCCTGTGTATTCAAAGTATTAAGAGAAGGGATGTGGAAACTGGATTTCAAAATAAATGCCGACTTCAAACATAATAACATATAAATAAGGATTGTTTACAAACTCTAATGTTAGATCTACATGACACAACCTTGTACCCTAATACCGCCCTGTCAATATCAAGGCCATCTTTGGATTTCAAAGTAAAAGCCCAGTGAATTTTCATTTTTGAACTACTCTTTCAATGACTTCATAATGCTCTTAAAAGCAAAAGTCGTATTTCCAAAGACTAGTTGCAGTTTATATCAACACTATCGAACCACAGTGTTTTTCACAGTAATACCATGTCAATATCAAGTCAGTCTGATTTTGCCTTTCAAATTAATGGCCGTTGAAATTGCCCATATTTGACTTACTCTTCTAACGATTTCAAAATGTTCTAAATGGAAAATTCTTGTTTCCACAGGATAATTTTACTCTGTATTTACAGTATACAGCCCCAAAGTGATACCATGTCAATATCAAGTCAGTCTGATTTTACTTTCCAAAGTAATGGCCCATTGAAATTGCCCATATATGACTTACTTCTGTAACAATTTCAAAATGCTCTAAATAGAAAAAAAATCCTGTTTCCACAGGATAACTTCACCTTAGGTCAACAGTATACAACCCCACAGTGATACCGTATTAATTTCAAGTCAGGCTGATTTTGCTTTCCAAAACAAAAGCCTTTTCAAATTGCCCATATCTGACTTACTATTGGAACGATTTCATAATGCTCTAAAATGGAAAATGCCTGTTTCCACAGGATACTTCCACTTTACTTGACTTGATATTGACATGGTATCACTGTGGGGTTGTATACTGTTGATCTAAAGTGGAATTACCCTGTGGAAACAGACATTTTCCTTTTTAGAGCATTTAGAGCATTACGAAATCACTGAAAGGTCTTATATGGGCAATTTCAACGTGCCATGAATTTGAAAGGCAAAATCAGACTGACTTGATATTGACATGGTATCATTATGGGGTTGCATACTCTTGATCTAGAGTGAAATTATGCAATGAAACAAGAATTTTTCTTTTTAGAGAAATCAGAGTTCATTGAAAGATTATTTCCCATATGGGCAATTTGAAAGGGCTATTATTTTGAAAGGCAAAATCAGAATGACTTGAGATTAACACGGTATCTCTGTGGGATGGAATACTGTCAATATGGACAGTAATTATTCTGTGGAAACTGTAATTTCCCATTTTAGAGCTTTCTGAAGTCATTGAAAACGCACATCGATATATGGTCAATTTGAAAGGGCCATTATTTTGAAAGGCAAAATAAGAATGATTGATATTGACATGGTATCACTATGGGGTTGTATACTGTCAATATAGACTGCAACTAGTCTGTGGAAACCTGAGTTTTCCCATTCTGAATTATTTAAAAGAGTAGTTCAAAAATAAACATTCAGAGGTCTTTTACTTTGAAATCCAAAAGGAGATGGCTTTAATATTGACATGTTGCTACTAGAATACTAGGGTATGTCATTTGTATCCAACATAAGAGTGTGCAAACAAGACTAATTGATATTTGTGAATGTGCTCTTAATTTACTGGAAGTTGGCCTTCATTTTGAAATCATGCTTCAGGAGCTTTTATTTTGAAATCAGGTTTCCACGTCTTTTGCTATAATACTCAGAATACACAGGGAACGTAAAACAAAGTGGAGGCTGGCTTAACTGCAATGCTGGAATTGAAGGCTAGTGATGGGATTTCCGGCTCTTTTTAGAGAACCGGCTCTTTCGGCTCCCAACCGGCTCTTCAGGTTGTTTTGTTGCTTTATTAATTAACAATAATATAAAATTATGCACAAAAGGAATTACTAATGTAAAAAAAACAAAAAAAACAGTGGTTTTATTTATATATGTTTATATATAAATATATACGCTGGCCCCTAGAGACTAGGCATGTACAAACGCCGAAAAGCACGTACAAACTTCAAAACACATTTCTAGCATTAACTGAACTTCCAAAACAGAGCTAACTAGATCACTTAAATTAGACAAATGAAAGCATATGTGTATTGTTTGTGTATTTATACACAAGCACTCATATATATTCAAATAATTTTAAAAAAAAAAACTTCATTTGCCTGTTACTACCACACACCAAATCCGGTCGTTAGTACTTCTTGGCTTGTGTAGCCACTAGGTAACAAAAGCTCAACACTGCGCCTAGCATCCTGGAGCACTTCTGTTGCATTTTGTACGCGCTTCAGAGCAAGTACGCGCTTCAGAGCATGTACGCGCTTCAGAGCTTGTACGCTTTCCCCTCTTTCCCTCCCGCTTTGTTCCTGTGCTACTGCGAGTGTAACTACCGTCCCTCCCCCCTCTTCCCAACGCAAAGCACAAGGCTCGCATGCGGAGTGAAGCGAAAAAAAGTCCAAGAGAGAGGGTGAGAGAAAGAAGAAAAAAAAACACGTCTCCCAATAAAGAGCCTACTTGCGTCGTTCAGTTCAAAGATCCAGCTCTAAGAGCCGTTTCGTTCGTCACTGACACATCACTAGTGGCATTGGTGACCACCATGTGGAGATGCTTTGCGGAATACAGATTTGAAGTTGGACTTCACTGTCTCCGAGTGACTGCTTGCGATCCAAGAATGGGGTGAAGCCGGCCTTCTTCGACATATCTCACCACTAAGTATCTCGTTCGATGGAGCCTACAGTGCAGTTTTTCTCTGTCATCCACTGTAGTTTGTAATATAATTTTTTTTATTTATTTTTATCTGTCAAAAGTAGGGATGGGTATCGTTTAGGTTTTATCTGATACCAGTACCAAACCGGTACTTTTGAAACGGTGCCGGTGCTTAAACGGTGCTCGAACCGGTGCTTAAAGAATGGAGAACACAAACTTTGTCAAAAACCTCTCATGTTCAGCTGTTTTTTTGTAAAACGATAACAACGTTAGACTTTTCTGCAGCTATAGGGCATATATGGTATCACTCTCGGTTGGAAGCAGTGCTTAAACAATGGAAAAAAACCACAAACTTTGTCCAAAAACCTCTCATGTTTAGCTGTTTCCCACTTTTTCTTTGGTCATTTTAGCCTTTTTGGTCAGGGTGAAGGGAGTACCTGCCAACAAACAAGAAGACAGCCGCATGTAACTACGACGGTGTTTGCTATGGAACGCCAGGACTGCCATAATGAACTAATTAAATACACAATTAAATAATTAATTAAATGTGGCAATAATTAATTAAAATCGGAAATAATTAATTACATAAATATTTACGACACCTGTAATTAATTAATTAATTAATTATTGACACATTTAAATAATTATTGACAGTTTTAATTAATTATTTAATGATTTATTTATTCAATTCATTTTGGCACTTTTGTCCCCTTCATCTCTCTCCTTGAAATAATTTTATCTGTCAGCCTCACCCATCAAACTAAGTTGGCGGGGTTAACGCTGCCCATGCAGCTTCTCTAACATTTGATTGGTTGCTGTGCAAAGTAAGTCAAGACAGGTCGATCCTAGATAATCGATTGCTTATGTGGACTTGGGGCAGCCAGGTATCCCAGAATGAACAGGCAGCAATGGTGGTGGTGTAAAGTTTTAAAATATCCCGTTTTTCTGTCACCAGCTACACTTTTAACAGTGTTTTAGCCGCGAATGTCGCGGCCTAATCTTCACATGTTTGATCAGGTTGTCAACATAGAACATGTTTGCAAAAGTGCTCAGATGTTTTCAGAGATGTCACTAGCTCTGCTAACAGTCAGCTGACAGAGTGTACCGAGCTCACAGCCCCGGTGTTCGAGCTTAACTGTTTTTTTGTTTGTTTGGTTTTTTTCTGTTTGTTTGTTAGTTTTTAGGGGGGGGGGGGGCATTACGTTAACCGGTTTGTTTACATATTCTACTGTCCGTGTTTCACATGTTGCATTCGCAGATTCTCATTTTCACCGAACGATCGTCTCTTTCCGCCTGGTCTTGTGTCTCTGTGCTTCTGTAACGTAAAGAACGAGCTGACGTTTTTCTCACGACACCAGCGATCAGCTCAACAGGCCCTCAGTTTACCTGCATGCATCCTCCTCCTCACCTGTCAGCTGTTTAACACCTGCTGCTAATTCACGAAACACGCCCACGTTACCTGGTGATAGTCACAGTTTAACTGGGCAGCCGGTGATCGACATAACGCAATGTCGGCGCATTTTTCTGCACAAGATAAGTAAATATAGTTTTTTTTCCCGAGCGCAAAGCTGCTGGAGCTTGTTTCCCTACAGAGCACTTTATAGGCGAACCAACTTTATCAGCGGCTGGTGTCCAATCACCGGCACACAGCTTTGAAACCTCACCTCAGTTTTATCTCTCAGTGGTTAAACGCTGGACTATATTCCCTCAGGTTTTGTCTGTCGGGTCACGTTTACTTCGCTGTTTTATTTACAACTGAGCAAATCGGTTTGGCTGAGATTAAAGTTACGTTTCAGAACCGCATAGTTTTACTGAAGTTTAATGGTTCACTGGCACATGTGTTAGACTGAACCATTCGCCTTTCTTTATCTGGTGTGTTTTGGATTTAACAGTGAATTTTGAGATTAAACTGACTTTTAAAATGTTTTATACAAAGAGGAAAGAAAAGGCGCATTTCCACCGAGAGGAGCAGAGTTTGCAACAGCGTGTTCATCATGAAGACTGCAACCTGGACAGAAATATTACATCATCTGTTTTTTAATAGTCATTCAACTGTATTCTAAGCACCAGGTATCTGTTAGAATTTTTAGAGTTTACTTAACTAAAAATAAATGAGGTTAACATATAATTTGAGTGATTTTTTTTTCTTTTTTTTTTTTTTTTTTTGCTTTTTCGGTCATGTTATGTTTAACTGTCAAAGGCTTGTTAGAAACTATGAAACACATCGTGCAGACTTCTGGATGTTAGAAGAAAACTAATACTGCTCATGAATGAGACTAAAGGCAGGAAGGTGTCCTTTAAAACTAAACATGTTAATAGGACCTCGCTATTTATATCATAGTTTATTGTTAAGAGATTTTCAAATGTTTCAAGTATTATTCCCACTTGCATTCGTATGTTATTGAAAGTTTATCTTTAATTTCAGTGTTAATAGTTGTTTACCCATTTATTCTTTCCATTTAATCGTATTTTATGATTTTACTGTTTCACTGAAGTGAAGCTTAAATGAAAGACAAAAAGCATAGTGTTCTCAGATATGATTTACCCAGTACATCTCCTCTGTACCTGGCTCTCTACGAGCCGTTTCACTCCCAGGAAGGGGAGAGCAGGATGTTCTTATCTACACTCCCAAATACAAAGAGGGGCCCATTCTTCAGAATCACACACACACACTCTGAGATCATAAACTTCACACACACACACACACACACACACACACACACACTCTGAAACGCTATAAATAAAGAACTGCCACATACGCTGGTTGTGGGCCTGAGACAGCAGCGCTCACCCAGCGTGCGCACGTTGTTACCATCTAAACTGTCTTGAGTGTCTTTATTTCGCCTGAAGAATGTCTTGTTTAAATATTTACTCCTTACATTTATGATATAGCACGTGTATTTCAGTAATAGCCTACTTATTTCAGCGTAGTGGTGAACAGTCACACAGCTCCGTGGGCGTTATCTGTGATACTCCTTAACTATAATTTATCCAAGTTAACGTCAGATAACCATTCAGACAGTTCTTTTGCAATGACAAACATAAACAGCTGTGCCAGCTGTTTAAATTACAGCTGATTATGCAGTAACCATGGTAACCACGGACTCTGAGTGGCTGGATCGATGCAGGTCAGACAACAATTTTACATATATGATCTTAAAACAGGACACAGCCACTATACGTGCTGGCCTCATATCAAATGTGAACGCAGACTGAGTCTATGCTTGACGCTTCTTTTATATCTAATCTTCGCTGTCAAACATTTAAACAGCAGCGAGTCTGCAGCTGAGGGAACAAACCCAAATTGTCGGAACAGGTTTGCTCGTTTCTTGCGTGTATTAATTTGGTGATTTATTAAATGTATAACTGTTATTCTAATCTGCTGACGCGTTCATCTCTGTTACAGTGTTGCGTTAGACTGCTATATTTTTGTGCTCTTTATGCTGTAGATTTTCACGTCTCTGGAATAGTTGGCAGTAATAAGGATGATTTTCTGTAAAATCATATTGATATGATCCGTGACATATTCGTAGATGACCGTTAGATTAGTCAGCCGGGAAACTGTGTTAACTCAGAGAGCTGAAGATATCGTGGATATGCTGACCTCGCTCCGTGGTGTACAGGGCCGTTTAACCTCATGATTAATATTCACAATAAAAATATTAGCCGAACATCATGAAGTCTGTGTGTGTTTCATAGTGTCGAACCACCTTTGTACAGTTAAAGCCAGCAGTTACTACATGATGGAAACACCAACGTTATCTCTTTTATGCGTTTATACACAGGTCACGCTGATTACTGAACAAAAACCCAAAGATCAGCTGTTAATCGAATTTATTTGCTCTCTCTCGTCCTTAAACTGTTTTTAATGTTAGTTATAATTCAGAATTGGCGACTGAAACACGTAGGACACATAAGAACATCAGGAAATAAAACCCCGATAAATATAACCTCGGTAAAAGAAGTCAGTGTCAGCGGGGGTTATTACAGCTGTATACCGGGGCCAGCGCTTTGTTGGTGGTAATTACAGCTCGATTGCTTGCGAGGCGAGCGGATCTATCCTAGGGCTGCTCGATTATGGCAAAAATGATAATCATGATTATTTTCACTGAAATTGAGATCTCGATTATTTGACGATATTTATTTAACAATAGCAATGTAATTAATAATGGCTTTAAAGATGTCAAAAAATAGTATAAAATAGTGTGAAAATACTGATTACAGTGGAAATCTTCGCAATATAAAAAATAAATGAAAAATGTAAACATCTATGTTTAGTGAACTTCAAAATACTGCACAATATTTGATCCACGTCTGACTCCACGAACCCATAATGTTTCCACACCACTGAAGTCGTTTTACCTCTTTTCAACCAACGGCATTCTTTCTTCAGCAGCCATTATCCTCTCCTCACCAAATAACTTCTGCTTAGCTTTCCGAGCTTCCCTCGGGTCCTCTTAATTGTTGTGACGCGTGTTCGAAACGCAGAGATGTGCGCTCGATTTGCCACACGGAGCAGCGCAAGAGTAAAGCACGAGGGAGGTGCTAATAATCGGCTCAGTCATTTTTAATGATCGTTGAAAGCCCAGATCGTAATCTAGATTAAAATTCGATTAATTGAGCAGCCCTAGTCTATCCCACGCTTTGCCGTGAGACTGGGCTGGGCAGACATCTCCGAAATCATCGAAGCACTTTTGCAAAGAGGCTGTATCTTGACAAACCGACCAGATATCTGAGGATTAAACCACTACATTCTTGGCTAAAATAATATTAAAACGGTATTTGGTGACACACAAACAGAGTTTTTCAAAGTTCAGTTCTGTTAGTTTCCACATGCCGGTTGTTGTGTGCTAAAAACAATGGCCACCAGGCCAAAGCAATGGTTTTGACTCGATCAGCGAGTCAAAACCATTGCTTGAGTTTGATGGGTGAGGTTGACAGATAAAATTATTTCATGGTGAGACCTGAAGGAGTCAACTGTGCCAAAATGAATGAATTAAATACACCATTAAATAATTATTTAAATGTGGCAATAATTAATTAAAATGTGAAATAAATAAATAATTAGTTAAATGTGGCAATAATTAATTAATTAAATGTGTCAAAAATATTTATTTAATTAATTATTTCCTATTTTAATTAATTATTGCCACATTTAATTAATTATTTAATGGTGTATTTAATTCATTCATTATGGCAGTCCCGGCGTTCCATAGTTTGCTAGTTCACCTTACATGCATTAATTTAATAACGTGGTTAGCCTACTCAACGTAAATTACACACGAACAACATTAAGCTTCTCACTCAGAGAAGAACACTGGCAGGGCTAGGGGCCAGGACTCTACTCTTCGGGTTTTTGGGGGATGTTGCTAACTCCGCGTCCGATAACAGGTCTCGCAGCAAGCTATCAAATACGGTGCATTTCTCGGCTTTTAACAAAATGCTATACGTCGCCAGGTGTTTCATCAGATTCGAGGTGTTACCTCCTTTGCACAGTATCAGCTTAAAGCACTTGTTGCAGGCTGCTGAGTTTGCATCTTTTGCTGTGAAGTACAGCCAGACTTTGACCGCTTCGCCTTGGGCATTTTTAATCTGTAGCTCTGCTCTAAAAGAACGTACGTACCTGGGCCCGCCTACTACGCCTGCAAAGGTAAAATGACTGGCTAGATCCAAAGTGTATGACATCTCAATAAAAAAAATAAAAAAAAAGCACCGAAATAAAGCACCGAAATGTGCGCTGCTTTTCGGTCTGGTTACTAGCGTTTATGTCAGAAGGCACCGGATACCGGTACCCATCCCTAGTCAAAAGTGGTATATAAATACATTTTGCTTACTTACGTCTCCTAAAAGCCCTCACAATAATAAATGTCCCGCAGAGCTGTGATTACGATCCTCCATCAGAGTAAGACTCACCTGTCCTGTGCAGCTTTATTTCGGGTTTCCAGGTGATATCCATCAGTCTGCGCTGACGGTCGATCTCTTGCTCATACTGGACGATCGTTTTTTCAAACTCCAAGAATATTTGTTCAGCAGCAGCAGTTAGTCGCTCGTTGACAAACTCTCTCAGATACTGAACTGAAGACATTGTTACTGCGGCAGCTCACACACTCAGCTCACACAACACAATACAGCAGTCTTTGTGATCAGCCACATACACGTGGGACGGTAATGAGGCCTTTGTTTGTTTACTTCCGCCTGTGTAACGTGGTGAGGTTCCGGTAGAGCACGAGTGTTGCCTTTAGTTCCTCTTTAAAGTCTGAGTTTGTTGCAGTAAATGAATAAATGATTGTGAGCAGCAAGGCTACAGTGAGAAGAGAAAACAAAGCCATGAATGAATTAAACTCAATGCAGGCTGTGGAATAAAAAAAAAAGGGAATTATTTTCACTGTTTAGCTTTCAGTGTTGACTTTCATTTAGCTTTTAATACACAACTAAACAAATCCATCATATTGATATAAAAATATCAAAGCAAAAGAGCAGAAACTGCAGCAGCTTATTTTTCAGCTGCTGTATCAAATAATGGAGTAAGTCCTCCTTGCTCCCTTGTTTGGGATGTATATTAAATTTCTCTGAGCTGTTTGTGATTAGTTGGATCTGAAAAGTATCAAAACTGAACATCATCTTTAAGCAGAACGTAATAAAAATATGTAAGGGCAGTACAGCACAACACATCAATAAAATATTATCTTAATAAAATCTAAGACAAAACGCAATTTCCCCATATTAGTACAAAGGGTCTCAGCGGGATATGATGCTGTTTCACGGCCAGATTTCCTAAATGAGTCAAATGGGAATTGTGAGCACACAAAATTAAGCCATGCTTTTATTCTGTGTGTCAGCAGTAAATTGTGTGTAACAAACATTAGTCAATACATTTATGTACTTGATTTGAATATTCTCCCTATATTTTGCGCCTTTACAAAGACCCTCATAGAAATGTGTTCCCACCTCATAAACACAACCTTTTCTCTGTGCTGTCTTTGTAAATACACACAATACTTTTCAAATGCCAGATACCAGATTGCGCTTATGCAATATTTATTATGTACATCTGTTCCTTAATGTACTGTAGCAAGATATCTTTAACATGGACAAGACTGTTCAAAGACAATAAATGTATGCAAAACGTATTTTCATGGCGATCTTAAAAGGATTCTGTTTTTCAGGTGGCTATAATCAGTACTGCAACAGAGTGAATTACACTGAAAGAAGAATCTGTGCCTTCAAAGGCTCATCAGTGAACATTTCTTGCACATACTATCACACAGATCCTGTTGTGTCAAAATTCTGGTTCAGACCTGATCGTAGTCATTGGTTGAGAACTCACTTTCTACTATAGGACCTTAGTAAAGACTCCCAGCATGCAGATCGTTTTCAGTTCCTTGAAAGAGAGAAAGGACACTCCACTCTGAGAATCAGTGACTTGAGAAAGACTGACTCTGCAGAATACCACTTCAAATTCACAACGCAATCATTTCAATGGGTGAACATTTTGTAACACACCCAAAACAGATTCCAGGTTTGACCAACCGTTTCAGCCGTGGGCAAAAAGATGACAGTCAATAAAATTCTAAAAGATAATTTATTGACACAATACTCAAAAGATAAAAGATAAAACAGTCCAGTGTCCCATTTATGAATCAAGTAAAAACACACAGTCCCAAGGCCAGAGCCAGCTATGCCACAATGCCAGTTGCACTCCACGTGTTGACTTCAACAGGGTTAGCAGTTGTCCTCTGAGACCCACCACCCTGCAAGTAGATAGCCAGTGGTCAAACCAGCCTCTGCAACTCTGCTGCCTTTAGGCTGTGGCATATAATAGGCCCTGGCCTGCACAGAGAGACAAAATGACACAGCAGTGTTTGTAGTGTGGGCTATAAGTAGACCAGTGTATCAGTGCAATCAAGTACACCTGCCTCTAATTAGTCCAACCCCATTCCAGCCATTGGCTCACCAAAAAATGTGACACACACACAACCACTCCCAACCCAGTGCAACTTCACACAATAATATGGAGCTAAATTAACACAGGCACATTAGTCTACCATGTTACACCCCTCCCTGCTGAAATGGTCACTGTCCCAATGACCATGCAATCTATAAATATTAGTCTCCAAATCTCTGTGGGGGCAGTCCTTTGGTCGTTCTTGTTGACCGTCTGGATTCTTGATCAGTGGGTCCTGTCTCGACACCTTCTGGGGCAGCCTCGAGAGGGATTTCTGTAGGAAGCCAAAACCCAACCCAGGGTGGAGCAGCTGGAGATCTACCAGTGTGTGGCAATGTATTTCCAGTTTTTAAACCTTCCTGCCTGGCTGTCTCCACCTCACTCCTAGAGTTCTGCCTATCTTGTTGCATAGGTAACAAACAAGGTCTCATTCATTTACGATGCATCACTTTCTCAACATTTCCCCCTTCTTTTCTAATCACATACACCGGCAAATCAGGATCTGGTTGTTTTATGACAACCTAAGGTCGCTGCTCCCACCTATCTGCCAACTTACCTCAGCCCCTTGCTCTCAAGTCCTGTAGCAATACTCTCTCCACAGGCAGCAATGGAAGAGCATCTGCTTTCAGGTCATAATATTTCTTTTGACGGGACATTTCAGAGTCTCTATGCTCTTGAGCTTTTTGGAAGGCATACCGCAGCCGTCTCTGATGGCATTGCACCCAGTTGCTCACAGAGGAGCAGCCCACATTTTCAGTAAGGCCCATCATCCGATCCTGGGGAAGAAATCCATGCCTTCCAAACATCAAATAATGTGGTGAATATCCTGTAGAACTGTGCACTGTATGGTTATATACCTGAATCATCTCAGGCAGGTGATTTCGCCAGTTTCTCCTCTCTTCACCTAAGGTGCCCAGCAACCCCAGAAGAGTCCGGTTAAGCCGTTCACAGGCCCCATTTCCAGCTGGGTGATAGGGTGTTGTATGATCTTTCTTTATGCCATACAATTCACACGGCTCATGCACCAGTTGTGATTCAAAGTTGGGACCTTGGTCTGACAGCAGTCGTCTTGGTGCACCAAAGGGCTGAATTACCTTGCTCCAAAGTGCTTTAGCTGTTGTTACTGCAGTCTGGTCTTTTGTAACTGTAGCCCAAGCAAATTTACTGAAGTGATCCACCATGACCAAAACATTATGATACAGATCTTCTGGACCACCAGACAACAGTTCCATGGGTGCAGGTGTCTTAATGGGAATCAAAGCATGTTTCGCAGTAGCCGCTTTTCGCAGGACACAGACCTGACATTGGGAACACCAATTTATAACATTAGCATTTAATTTGGGCCAGAAATATCTTCTTTTAATCAGGGATATTGTTTTTTCTGGGGCCCAGTGTCCTGCATATTCATGATACAGTTGCCATATAGAATACTTCTCACCCTCAGGAACCAAAAGTTGAACTACTGGATCGACCTCCTTGATATCATGTGATGCCAACACAGCACTCCATCTTTTAGTGACAGTCGTTCCCAGTCCCAGACATAGAACAGGTTTAGACTCCTGTTGCCTCTCACACTTATTTGGCTGCTGGCTCCTCTGTAGCTACCAGGCCACCCTTCTCAGTGTTGGGTCCTCCTCTTGCAAGGCAGACCACTGAGATGGTGTACATTCAGGAAACAGAGGCACACCACAGGTTAAATTTTGTAAACTCTCCTGGTTAGACTTGCTTGGGCCAACACACATTGCTTTGACCACATTTGCTTCAACCTGTTTAAAGGATGGAACCTCTACTTCTTCCCTTTCTCCCTCTGTAGCCACGGATGCTGCATGTGATGGATATCTGGATAGTGCGTCTGCACTCTGATTCAGACGCCCTGGCTTATATTTGATCTCAAATTGAAATCTAGCCAGGCGTGCTGCCCATCTCTGCTCTAAGCTACCAAGTTTACCTGAACTGAAATGTACCAAAGGATTATTGTCTGTGTAAACTGTAAAGGGTACACAATACAGATATTCAGCAAACTTCTTAGTTACTGCCCAGGTCAAGGCCAGGAATTCAAGTTTGAGAGAGCTATAGTTCTTATCATTCTTCTCAGCAGGGCTCAAACCTCTACTAGCAAAAGCAATTACTCTCTCTTTTCCATCCTGAACTTGTGCAAATACCGTTTCTAAGCCCTGGTTGCTGGCATCTGTGTACAAGATGAAGGGTGGATTAAAATCAGCAAAGGCCAACACTGGTGCAGATGTTAGAGACATTTTTAAAGCACTAAAGGCTGTGTCACATGTAGAGTTCCACTTAGTGGACAAGGGAGTATCTTTCCTCTTAGAATTTTGTGATGCTCCAACTACAAGGTGAGCCATTTATATGGATACACCATGATAAAATGGGAATGGTTGGTGATATTAAAGTCCTGTTTGTGGCACATTAGTATATGTGAGGGGGCAAACTCCTCAAGATGGGTGGTGACCATGGTGGCCATTTAGAAGTCGGCCATCTTGGATACAACTTTTGTTTTTCCAATAGGAAGAGGGCCATGTGACACATCAGACTTATTGGCAATGTCACAAGAAAAACAATGGTGTGCTTGGTTTCAACGTAACTTTATCCTTTCATGAGTTATTTACAAGTTTCTGACCACTTATAAAATGTGTTCAATGTGCTGCCCATTGTGTTGGATTGTCAATGCAACCCTCTTCTCCCACTCTTCACACACTGATAGCAACACCGCAGGAGAAATGCCAGCACAGGCATCCAGTGTCCGTAGTTTCAGGTGCTGGAAATCTCGTGTCTTCACACCATAGACAATTGCCTTCAGATGACCCCAAAGATAAAAGTCTAAGGGGGTCAGATCGGGAGACCTTGGGGGCCATTCAACTGGCCCACGACAACCAATCCACTTTCATCTGTTCATCTAGGAATGCTCGGACCTGGTGCCCATAATGTGGTGGTGCACCATCTTGCTGGAAAAACTCAGGGAACGTGCCAGCTTCAGTGCATAAAGAGGGAAACACATCATCATGAAGCAATTTCAAATATCCAGTGGCCTTGAGGTTTCCATTGATGAAGAATGGACCCACTATCGTTGTACCCCATATACCACACCAAACCATCACTTTTGTTGTTCAAACAGTCTTGGAGGGATCCATCTAGTGTGTGTTAGTGTCAGACCAATAGCGGTGGTTTTGTTTGTTAACTTCAACATTCACATAAAAGTTTGCCTCATCACTGAACAAAATCTTCTGCGTGAACTGAGGGTCCTGTTCCAATTTTTGTGTTGCCCATTCTACAAATTCTGTGCGCCAATCTGGGTCATCCTCGTTGAGATGCTGCAGTAGCTGGAGTTTGTAAGGGTGCCATTTGTGAGTAGCTAATATCCGCCGAAGGGATGTTCGACTAATGCCACTCTCCAGTGACATGCGGCGAGTGCTACGCTGTGGGCTCTTGCTGAATGAAGCCAGGACAGCCACTGATGTTTCTTCATTAGTGACAGTTTTCTTGCGTCCACATTTTGGCAAATCCAACACTGAACCAGTTTCATGAAACTTAGCAAGCAGTTTGCTAACTGTAGCATGGGAGATGGGTGGTCTCGTAGGGTGTCTTGCATTGAAATCTGCTGCAATGACCCGGTTACTGCGTTCACCAGATATCAACACGATTTCAATCCGCTCCTCACGTGTTAACCTCTTCGACATGTCAATGGCTGTGTACAAAGAGTAACTTGTAAATAACTCATGAAAGGATAAAGTTACGTTGAAACCAAGCACACCATTGTTTTTCTTGTGACATTACCAATAAGTTTGATGTGTCACATGGCCATCTTCCTATTGAAAAAACAAAAGTTGTATCCAAGATGGCCGACTTCTAAATGGCCACCATGGTCACCACCCATCTTGAGGAGTTTGCCCCCTCACATATACTAATGTGCCACAAACAGGACTTTAATATCACCAACCATTCCCATGTTATTACAGTGTATCCATATAAATGGCCCACCCTGTAATATTTGATTTAATGGTTGGGCAATTCTTTCAAAATCTTTCACAAATCCTCAATAATATCCTGCCAAACCCAGAAATAATTGTAACTGTTTCACAGTAGTTGGAATAGGCCATTCTTGAATACATTTAATCTTGCCAGGGTCTGGAGCAATCCCTTTGCTGGTTCGAGCCCTGGCTCTGATAGTCTCGGTTGTTGTGTCCTTGGGCAAGACACTTCACTTGTTGCCTACTGGTCAAAAAGAAAAGCTGAAAAACAGACTATTCTATTTCTGTACCACTTTCTTTTGCATCATGACACCAATACACATTCTTTGTGTAGAAACAAACTCAATTCTGATGCTGATTTAAAGGGTCTGGCTGCTGGGCTGGCATACGCTCATTTTAGCATCACTCTGGGTTCTTGGCTAGCTTAGCGATACCATGCTGTATGTGCAGATGCTTGTGTTAGCAGTATAATGAAGTTGTGTCTTTCCTGTGAGTTTACTTCACAGTGCCACTTAACAAATGATCATCTTTGATTGTCACCTGTTATATTACAGACAGAGTAAATCATATGAATAAAGTACAAGTAGGAAATATGATTTGTATTGTATATGAAACATTATTGAAGAGAAACCAAGAAATTAAAAAAAACATCAAATGATTAAAATGATTGTATCCATCCATCTTATCCAGTGATCTTTGACTAATCCTGAAAATTGTCTTTGGCTGTTTGTGATCAAACAGTGAAACAACTTTGTCTTACTGCTCAACTGCTTCTTAGATTTATATGGGCAGAAATCTGTGCCATCAGAAACTGAATTTGAATAAGTTAAATTTGAATTTGAATAGCTCAGATTGAATCTGAATTGTAACTTGAATAAATGCTTTTGAAAACTGAATTTGAATTAGTCTAATTTCAAATTGAATTTATGGTTTGAAAATGATCATCACTAGATTGAAATTGAATTTTATATATTGAAAATAAATTCATTTGCTTTGAAACTGCATTTTATCCTTTAAAAATTCAGCTCTCGAATAATTTCAGTTTCACTCTCACCATTCAGTTTCAGTTCTACAATTCAATTTCAGTTCCAAAATTCAGTTTTTTGGGACTTACATTCGGTTCCGGTTCAAGCGCAGATTAATAGAACTATGTTTTACTAGCGGACCGAAAGTGTTACTGACGAGAATCTACAGCGTCTTGAGCTGAATTAAGACTTCAGAAGTCATTCGTCATGTCGAATGACCAGCGGATAAACTCTCAGGTTGTTAATAAATGTATTACATGTATAAGAACAAGCGTCATGTTAACAATTGATAGCCGTACAGTAACTTTTATGCTTATTGTAGCTGTTAGCTAAAAACGCTAATTTAGCCTAGTTTGCCCTGGATTTAGCTTTGACAAACAAATATGATCGACTGTTTCTAGTAGAATTCCAAAGTTGTCATCTTGTACCCTGTCAGAGCCCTGTATGCTTGCAGAGACCCCTACAGTAGGGAAACATGCAAAACGCTGTCCAAACCTTTGTATTTGAGCTTTATTTATGTCTTACACAGCATCCCAACTCTTTAGCTAACTTAATAACTTGAGCTAAAGTGAATAGTTAGTCTAATTCATTAGTGCAGCATTACTGGATCACCTCTGTTTGAAGTGATATGATATGATATACAACTATCACTGAAACAGCAAACTTTGTAAATAAACAACACTTCTCATTCTCTAAACGTTTGGCCACAGCTGTAGATTACACTATCAGTGCTTTTTCACTCTTGACAATAATTACATTTCTAAATTCTCTACTCAGAGTGCCGGTTGTCCCCCCTGTGCATAGCTGCACGGAATCTGAACAGCAATGGGACAAGCCACGGACAGTGGTAATTTAAATGAGGTTAAAGTTTTTGAATCAGTCCATGTTTACATATGAACAGCAACACCATCCATAGTAAATGTGTCTTCTGTTAGGGTGTGAAGCCAGGACCCATCAACTCCATGAACTTCACTAAGCCGGTACCAAATTAGATTTGTAAAATTTGGTTTCCTGTGTTACAAATGCATGTTGCTATTTGTTCATACATACATGTGTCAGAATAGGCATTAATTTACATACAACATTACACTTTCTGAAGACGGCTAACTCAGTCATGTACATATACATCCCAGTCTCTAACTTACGCACCACTGTTTTACACCTTTTAGTTTTTAGTTTAGTTGTTGTTCAGTATAATAACCTTCTTCCTTGCATTATTGTCATTGATGTTTTCTTTAGGAGTGGCTTCTACAGAGGCATGGTGGGTCCGTTACCAGATCCTTGCTTGTTCAGAATAACGGAGGAAGCATATGCAAAATTTAATATTGAGGACAGGCCACTTGTGACCACAATGAACATGAGACCTGACAAGCCCCTTGTGGAAAGTGCTTTTGGGCTGGTGCAGGAGGGCAGTGTTCTGTCATATCAGCAGCCGGTTTTGACAACCCGGTACATCACACTACACCGTGATGCACCACCAACACCGCACTTGCCTCTGGAGGGGTATGACATCTTGCCATCAGATTGTGTGTTTGTGTGCTCAGAAGAAGAGCTTCTGCATCTGAAAAGCTTGTCTGTAACTCTGGAAATGGCTCACAAAATAGAGGAAGCTACACGTGAGCAAAGCTCTTCATCTGAGTGGCATCAGCTCCGCAGGCCCAGAGTGACTGCCTCTAAGTTTCGGGAGGTGTGTCACATCAGAGGCCAGAGCTCGGCAGAGTCACTAGCAGAGCGTATATTGAAGGGAACAAGGCAGACAGCAGACATGAGGAGAGGAACTGAGATGGAGCCTGCAATAGCAGCAGAGTATAGTAGGCTAATGAATGTTAACTACTCACCCTGTGGTCTGGTCATTCACCCCATTGCCCCCTGGCTTGTTGCATCTCCTGATGGTGTTGTTTTTGACCCCAATGAATACCCCCAGTTTGGCCTCGTCGAATTCAAATGTCCCAATGTACAAAACTTTATTGACTCCAAATATGTGCAGATGGAATGTGGTACCCCTAAACTAAAAAAGAGCCATGCATATTACTGGCAAGTGCAAGGACAACTGCTCATCAGTGGGATGCAGTGGTGTGACTTTGTTGTGTGGGCACAAGAGGGCTACCTAGTGCAAAGAATATACATGGATATAGATGTGCACATTGCAATCAGAGAAAAGGCTGACTACTTCTTTTTTTACATATATATGCCAAGATACCTGTGTTTGGAAAAATGAACAGTGAAAACATAGCAAAAAGGAAAACAGATCCTTCAGGCTGGCTGGAACAAAATAACTGATGTTTTATTTGCAATGTATTTCATGAATTTTTTGTTGTTACATGTTACTTTTATGTGAAATCAATAAACTGTTATTTAAGCAATGGCATCAATTTCATTTTTTTAAAAACACACATTAAAACATTGAATTTGTGCAGAACTTATTTACATGGTAAGTATTTAAAAATCCATGCCTAGCATACTGACATACATTTAGACAATAACACAACTGAATGAAGAAAATGACAAATGGTATTTTGGATGTTCCAAAAGCACAATGTCACTTATGATTTTAAAACGATTTAGTGATTTACTTTATAATTTTGATAAACAATTTTGTTGAATATGAATAGTAATATAGTAGTATAATTAAACAGTATTATTAACATTCAACATTTGCAATGAATTAGAATTATCAATAACTGGAACTCAACTATCAGCACTCAAGTACCAGTTCTGTAATCAAGTTTTGTCAAGGAAGAAATGCAACTGTAGTGGTCTCAGCTGCAGGTCATTTTCCATAAGTTACTTGCACTGGCACTGGTGTCTTGGGAAAAGTCCATCTTGTCTCACTTAACCCATTTTTTAACTAATGCTGTGTTCTGGTAATTTGACAGCATGCATGCTACTGCAAACATTTGGTTGATATTGTAAACATGTGACATGGTAATAATGCTATCAAAAAGTTTGTTCTGTTTTATCCTCCTAATGACTTGCTCCACATGTACCCTGAGTCTGGCTATGGCCTGCGTCTCCTTAACCTGGTATGCTGGCATCTGCTTCTGCTTAGATAGAAAAGGTGGGCAGTACACTTTGCATTAACAACAATCGGTGATTAGGAAGCCCTTATCTACCATCACTGCCATGTCTTCAGTCAACTTCTCAGCAATGCCTGATTGTTTGAATAGTTCCTTGTCACTAACCGAACCAGCATACAGATTAGAAATGAATGTCACTGGACCATGTGGAGCTGTGCCAACCAGGGCTTTCATCGTACAGTGGGATTTGTACGAAGAGTACATTTCACTTTGGAGAAGTGGTGAGGATGGTGTCTGACACCTCAGCTCTGTACAGTCAAGGATCATCTGGGTGTCTGAGAAATCTTTGAATTCCTCAGGGAGGTAAGCTTGCACTTCTTCACGTGTAAGCCAGATGCATTGAGACCCCAGTGCAGTGGCAAGAAAATTTGTCCATGTTGCAATAATGCGGCTCACTGTGGACTGGTGTATGTTAAATCGGTGTGCCAGGTCCCTCTCCTTCAAACCAACTGACAGGAAAACCAGGAAAAGAAAGAACTCGTCAATTGGCTGTAGCAGCTGCCTCTGGAAGGTGAAAACAAAAGGGAAAATGTTACTCCTTAAGCTATGAACTAGTAAAATTATGCTTTTCTTGTTTTGTAATGGTTATGCATACCATACTGTACCATGGGGTAAACAATGAGGTCCTGTAGTACACAGGTATATGTATGTAAAGGATGCTGAGTCCTTTAGCATATATACACCTGTGTATGTATGCTATTATACATAATGTAATGTTATTGTACATAAATACATTAACATTACACCTTTAGTTCTAACTACCAACAAACCCATAACCTACCATTGATGTGCGTGCAGGTGTCAACACTTCTTCGTTGCTATTGGCAGCTGACTTGGCTCTTGAAACCCGGATCATTTTATAGATGCAAGGCTCAATCAAAAACCAAAATGCCATCAAATGATCATAGCTTGGAAATCTATTCACGAGAGAGACATACATCGTGTCAATCATTAGTTAACATTACACACTGACGTAAAAATAATGTAAACTGTGACAAATATGCTAATGGTATGCTGTATAACAGTCTGATTAAGAGTCTATTTGGTGTTGTATTTTACCTGTAGCATTAGGATATCGTTTAAATACTAAAGCATCTACATGAAACATACAATCAGCAGAGAAAAAGTAAATATCTATTTTGTTTTCATTAAGACTGGAAACACTTTCGAAATTTAACTGATGGTGACCTTGGTATATTTTAAACAGTTAGCTTGAATAGAGCTTAGGTGTACCTGGTGTAGAGTCGGATGTCAGTGTCAGAGCCAGCAAAACGCTGTAACCCAAATTCTCGCTGGACACGTAACTCCTGTATTTCCTTCCTCAGAGTCTCCACGTCTTTGGACAGGTCTTCTGCAGCTGATGCAGATATGTCCAATGCAGACGGCTCAGGGACTGAGCAGTAGTCATGATCTCTTGTAAGACTGTGCTCTTCTTGATCGTCAGGAGGAACTAGCTCAGGGCGTCGCTCCGTTCTCTCCCAAACACTACGCCGCGGTGGTTCAACTTTATAGCCATTCCACTCAAAAAGTGTTGGTACAGCAGCTTTAATAAGCCGCCTTCGACCATAAAGGGTTGTTGGCTCTATGAGTTGATCACTGGCAAAGTGTCTGCTGCAGACCCTGGTGTGAGAGGTAATCGTGAAATGATCCCAGCGTATGTTTACCAGCCATTGTCTTCTCAAGTCGGAATCGGTCAGAAAGCCATGAAAACTTAGTATGCCGTTAAATTTGGCTGAAGCCGAACAAAGTGGGACACAGCAATGCTCGGAGTATTTCTTCTCCTGTTTTTGAAAATGTTCTGTTTTAAATACTTTCCTTTTTATACTCATTCTGAAGTGACATTAGCGTAGCTACCGATAGATAAACAAACATACAGGAAACGCCCAAGCGGTAGTATTTGGAAACGGAAATACGTCACATGCCTTAGTGCAAGTAGTCCATTGAATTGTAGAACTGAAACTGAATGGTGAGAGTGAAACTGAAATTATTCGAGAGCTGAATTTTTAAAGGATAAAATGCAGTTTCAAAGCAAATGAATTTATTTTCAATATATAAAATTCAATTTCAATTTAGTGATGATCATTTTCAAACCATAAATTCAATTTGAAATTAGACTAAAACAAATTCAGTTTTCAAAAGCATTTATTCAAGTTACAATTCAGATTCAATCTGAGCAATTCAAATTCAAATTTAACTTATTCAAATTCAGTTTCTGATGGCACAGATTTCTGCCCATAGATTACTTCAAAGATATCAATTACTGCTATTTTGATCTAGAATTTGCCAGAATAATCCAAAATTCATTGGTCCGCTGATGATCAGTGATGGGAATAACGGCGTTACAAGTAACGGCGTTACTAACGGCGTTACTTTTTCAGTAACAAGTAATCTAACTAATTACTATTTCTATCGTTACAACGCCGTTAGCGTTACTAACAGGAAAATGCGGTGCGGTCGCGTTACTATTTTTCAACAAAAAGACGGCTGAAGCTGTCTTCAGCTTACCGCAGCTCATATCAGTTGCACGGAAGTAGCTGTCTATGTAAGTAGCTGAGCGGGCAGACGATCGCTTTTTGGCACAACACCTGGAGCTAGCGGTAAAACAATCGCATGCTCCTGTTTGAATGAGGAAGAATAAAGTAGTCGTGGTAAGCCAATCACATGACCACTTTAAGATGACAAAGCAACAAGGTGATATATACCAGTTTTTAAATTGTGTTGATAGGCCACGTAAAACCAGAGTCATGATAAACAATATATATGCGGCGTTTTTTCCTCAATTGTTTCGTCACGTTTACTAAAGACAGACAGCGCTAGCAAGCACTCTCTGCTTATAAGCAAAAAATAAAAAAACAAAACAAAGAACAGCCCGTTCCTGTTGGTGGAAAAATGCACCATGTCGACCAATCAAAAAATGATATGGCAACATGACATTTGGTTGTTTAGGAAGAGGGGGAAGTTTTAGGAGTGACAGCAAGAGAGAGAGAGAGAGAGAGAGAGAGGGAGTTTTGAGATGTGAGAGATTTGTGACATTTAGCGTGTTTGGAGTGTGTAGTTAGTGTGTAGTGTTGTGGATATTTTTGTGTTGTGTGCCAGAACAATGAGGCGACTGCTGAATGAAAACAGCAGTGATACACCTGCTGCTGTCAGACCTGCAGGTATCAGGCTGTGATGTTCTCCTTTATAGTGGACAGAAATTATTTTTTTGGAGTGGCACAAATAATTTGTGTGGCATCTTATTGAATGCAGAACAGCTGATTGTTATGTAAATAGTTTGAAATGGTTATTTAAAAAGGGTAAAACGTAAATGGCTGCAAATAACTTTGTTGTTTGCAAAACTTGTGCATGTAATTTTAAAATTTGCATTTAAAGTTATGAAATATGATTCAATAAACATGTTTGTGGTTGTTACAGTAAAAAATATAACTTTTTCTACTCGGGCTTTATGTTTTTTGTCTGATTTTAGATCAATTGTGTTAATACAGTATGTCAAAATGTATTTAAATTAATTAAATTTAATTAAATGTATCTGCATCAAAAAATTTCAACAATTCTGATCTGTGGTCCAATGTAGCATAAACATACACAAAGTAGTATATATGTACTAATCCTTTAGTTCAGTGGTTCCCTAACTCTTTTACGCTACGTCCACACCTACACGGGTATTTTTGAAAACGCAACTGTTTCTATGCGTTTGGGCCTTTTGTCCACACGTAAATGGCGTTTAGAATCACCGAAAATGGAGATTTTTTAAAACTCCTTTTTTGCATTTACATGTGGACAAGGAATACTGGGTTTGCCACGCAATGTCAAAAGTATGTGCCTTTTTTCCACATCACACTGTGCGCCACGTTATTGTTTACATGAGATGAATTGCAGAATGACAGATAGAGACAAAATACTGTTACTGTTAATCTGACTATCTTCAGGTTTTACAAGCTTGCATATACACACGCAGTTACTGTCCCTCCATTTGGAAAGGCAGAGGCGTCATGGTGTCATTATTTTACGTGTAGTTGTTTTTTTCCCTGTGTAATAATATTCAACATTGCTATCAAATCAAAAAATGCCTCTCTGTGCAAAATGGGTTCAAAAACATAAACAACTGTGGGATGCTGTTTGTCCATGATTTCGACAGGCGGAACAAATTATGGCAGGATCAGCCTGATATTATTTGTATCCTTATCCTTATAATTATTTGTAACTTTACTGTATAAAGAGCTAACATCTCCAAACTGTCAGGAGTAGTTAGTCATTACAAGAAGTGTTTGTGAACTAAAAATCAAGAATGTGGGATACTGTTTGTCCGTGATTTGGAAAGCCCAGCTCGTGCTCACGACAAAGGAAAAACCAATTTTGCAGGGGAGACCTACCTTGGCACTTGTGCAGGTGAAGCTAAAGGGAAGATATGATTCACCATATTTTCTAGTCTTTGGCTTGGAAGGAAGTTGGTTTGGAAACATATTCAGCGATGCTTCATCTCCTGCTTTGCGTTTGTGTAGGCGCCCTGTCCATTATGCTAACAGTGTCCAAGCATTCTTTTTTTTTTTCCTTTTCATACCGGGCCCCCCCTGCAATGGCTCTGCCCCCCCAGGGGGCGGGCCCCACACTTTGGGAAGCTCTGCTTTAGTTGTAATTCATAGTGTATAACCTACAGCCTCAGGACCCTAGGCACCCTGATCCAGATTTCCAAGGGTCTTGCTGCGCTTTGAGTACTCCGAGAGAGTAGAAAAGCGCTATATAAGAATCAGTCCATTTACCATTTGCTCAGTTTTCTCCGAGTCAGGACTTGAACTTTATCGTCAAATGGCTTTATGCCCGCATAGTGGTAAGGCTGCACACTTTTGGAGTGGGAGTTGCAAGTTCGATTCCCGCCTGGGGGTGGTATCTAGTAAGGGTTTTGGCTAGACCCCCCATGCTAAACCAAGCCCTGAGATGGCGCGGCCACGTCTGCAGCCTGTGTGCTCGGACACAAGCATTTCATTGCATGTTGTACTCTGTACGGGTGTGTATGTGACGAATGAAATTCGAAAAAAACAAACAAAAAAACGGTTAGCCAAACTTGCTAACAGGTGTCCCAAAATCTATTTTGAAATACTGTCAGGCTGAGTTAGTAAATCAACCTCGATGTTAGTGTAAACAAGTAGAGAAAACCCCTTTTCTTTTTGTCTTACTTCTTTTTATTTGTATAAATGCATTTTCACTCTTTTACTTTGAAAACAATATTTATTTTGAAAAGCGGAAATGCGTTTCTCTCTTTAAAGTTAGAGAGAGGATCACATTTGGCGTTGATAATTTCATTTGTTTAGAAGCATTAGTCCCGCCTTCCAAGCATCGGACCATGAGCACGCATTAGCTAGGTCTTTCACACGCAAATGAGAGAGGCTGCAGATGGTCCGGGCGGAATTATTGCTCGATTTGGTGAGTTTGCATGCAGAAAAAAAGTGTTATAAAACAAGTGTTTGCACTGTCCGAAAGCTGACTTGAAAACTTTAATGTGTTAAGTTAACGGGAGCACCTTGATGTGTTCCCGCCCATAGCTTATCTTGGTGAGTTGAGACCGCGTGCTTGCTAAAGAGGTATGCTAGTTTCTTGCTGAAATTAGCATTTTGCTAACGATAATCCACGAGTGTTTTTTTTTATGTGTTTAAAAACAATGAAAATGCCTTTTGTGTTTGAATGTGGTTTTACCAAACTTTGACAGTGATGTAACCAAACACTGTTATCCTTTATGCACTATTTGTGGTCAAATGTAATAGAGCTGGGCGATATATTGAGTTTTTTTTTTTTTTTTTTTAAATCGATATATTTTTATACGAGATACAAGATGTGACAATATCCTTTATATCGATATAGTCTATGTTACGTTATAATTATAGTTGCGGAGCCGCAAGTTTGCCTCTTTTTGTCTTTTCGCAACGTTACTCGACCTCGCCTCTTCTTCACTGAACACAACTCCCCCTCCTCCCCCATCGCTTCACCTGCAGGCAGCGACAAGATGGACACGGCAAATCTCCGTTAATGAGTTACTGCGCATCGCCCCGTGCGTGGGGCTGGACGGCGTCAACGTGTTAACGAGTTAGCCACGCTAACGCCATGCACGGCCTGAAATCCTTTCATTTTCTCAAAAGTTGACTGCGCGCCTTTTGTGTGAATTCTGGTTGTGCTTGATGACCGCGAACCGATTTTATGTGATACACAGCGCTCAGCAATCTGTCAAAAAATGTTTTAGTTCGACTTTGGTAAGCTACGGAGCTGCACCGCTTGATGGATTGTTGGAGCATTACGGCTACCGAGGAGCCTCGCGGAGTAATACGTACTGTGCGTCAACGTAATATTACCGTATTGGCCGTTTATCAATGCCCAAGTACGCGAGTACGTACCCGCCGAGAACGCGAGCACGGACTCGCGATATGTACAATTGGAACACCTGCGTACGTGATGATGTCACAGGTCCGGAGTTTTTACTGCCGTCCCCTCCTAATTTAACTGTAGCTGTGTCCCAAAACGTCGGCTGCATCCTTCGGAGGACCCGGCCTTCGCGGTCTACGTGGGCCGGGTCCTTCAAAGACCGAGAAGGCCGGAAGTGCGAGGCTGTGAAATGGGACGGTCTAGCCTTCAGATTTGCGTCACCGCTGTGTCTGTGGAGTTTAATAAACTCGGCCGTCTGCTCCTTGCTATCTAAAATATAACAGGACACTGGCGTAAATTATCGACCGTCTCACACTTCTGTTTGATCAGTTTTCTGTTTGACGTTTATTCAGCTGTGTGAAAATCCCGGAGGAACCCACCCGATGGATTAATAAAGTTTTAATTAATCTAATAATCTAATAACTTTGATCTCAGCCAAACCGGTTTACTCCGGAACAAATAAAACACCGAAAATAGGCAAACAATTACATTTTTAAGTTATCCAAGTGACTTATATATCATATTTAACCTGAGTAGCGAAAGAGCGGGGGTCTGAAAACGATGAAGCGGGGAGTCCGCTGCTCTCGCCGGCTGGAGTGACCATTGAACCCCCCGGCTTGCTATCGAGCGGGTGGGTAACAGACCTCTCCGAAAACGTCGGCGCACTTTTGCAAATATGCGATGTCTTGATAAACCAAGCATATTTGAAGTTTACACAGCTACTTTCTCGCCTGAAAATATGTTAAAAGTTTATTTTGTGACCCAGAAAGATTAATAAGACTAATTTTAAAACTTAGTAGCAGCCGCCATTGTTGGCAGCTGAAATTTGGCTGGGCCGCGCTATGAATTCTGGGATATGGTGGGCCACGAAGGACACACCCGACCCATCCTTCAAATTCGGGGAAATGAAGGACGCATTTGTTGGCCGCATTTGAAGGAGTCGACGAATTGGGACAGCCTTCGTCGCCTGGCTGTGACGTAATCGGCCTTCAAATGCGGCCTGCGGAGGATGCAGCCGACGTTTTGGGACACAGCTTGTGAGTAACATGTTATGAAGCTTAACTGTAATCACAGCCAAACCGGTTTACTCAGGAACAAATAAAACACTGAAATAAACCAAACATTAACATTTAGAAGTGATCTAAGTGACTATATCATTTTTAACCTCAGTAGTGAAACCTCTATTAATAAAAATAGTGTACATGTACATACGTGTACATACCTTAATAAAAACAAGCAGGTGAGATGTTAGAACACTTTTATTTCTATTCTAGTGGACACTCAATACTATACACAGCTGCTGGAGTTTCTTTAACCTGAGTAGTGAGAAGTCCGCGAGCGGGGGTGGGGGGGTTGAAAACGATGTGCCGGGAGTCCGCTGTTGAGTTTTGGACGAAATGCATTCTGGGATATATAGCTGTCCCAAGTCACCACCGATGCATGCTCGATAAAACGGGCGGATCGAGAACACATCCGGGACTTTTTCGCGTTCTCGGCTTGATGCGTACTTCGAATTGGAACAGTACTTGGTCTCCGACTGATGACGTATCACGAGTACACGAGAACGCAAGTACGCACAAGTACGCATATTGATAAACGCCCATTGTGTGTGTATAAGGACCATAAATGGCACCTGTTCAGAGACATGGTTACGAAGCGGATTTCAAACTCCAGGCTGTCAGTCACGCAGTAGAAGTTGGGAACAGAGCAGCTGTGAAATCTGTCTATGTTATTATGCTCAGCCTCTTTTAGTTTACATTTTGACTGCACAATTGTGAGCTCTTTGTTATGCACAAAACAACATAGTTTTATTTATAGAGCATCATTATTTAATAAATGCTGATTTAGTTTTGAGTAGTTTTTTTTCATGTACATCTATGCTGTATGTTAATAAAAGTGCCTGTGTGACATCTGGGACACAGCTTTGACTAAGAACTCTCTTTTTGTTCTTACTTTATGGCTTTAAAAAAATATCGAGATATATATCTTATATCACCATCCAGCTAAAAAATATCGAGATATGAATTTTGGGTCATATCGCCCAGCTCTAAAATGTAATATTTGTTTGATGTAAAATGTATATTTTGCTGGTTAACTGTGGGAAAGTTTGCATTAAATTCTATGCGATCATACACACAGTAGCTCAGTTACTTATACAGAGTGATAAGTTAGTTGTATTTCATCTCATGATTTACAAAACTTAAATTGGTTATAAATGTTAATCATCATTTCATGGTTAAGAGATTTTAAAAGTAGGAGTAAGAAATGAGCTGCATGTTTTTTGTTTTTTTCAACATCACATTAATTGTGATGTTGTGTGTTTTTTTTTTTTTTTTTTTTTTTAATGTGCTAAAATAGTAAAACAACAACAAAGAAAAGAGACAAAAATACAAAATACAAGGAAAACAAAATAATAATTATAAACAACTTCAAAGTTCAAAAAGGAGTAGGAAGAAGCATAATCATATTTAATCCCGCCCCCTTTTCAATATTTAATAACACTTTTTCTTCCAGTTTAGGCCCTATCCATCATAATCTCTTCCTTACAATTTGTTACATTTGCTTTTATTACCCCAGTAACACATAAAACCATATGCAAATGTACAGCTATATATACTTATATAAACAAGGGGACTGTTGTTGTGATTTGGTGCTATATTATAGCTATATGATAATAATAAAACAGATTTGAATTCAGTAGTTTATTGAAATTAGCCTTCACATTTTCTTCTGTTAATAACTGTTGAAGAAGTTGTCTATTTTTTCTTTCTTTGTGGGGGAAGCAGACACCAGGCCCGACGAATGGGACGTCGTGTAAGTCAACAATAAACCACAACACCAATATAAAGATTTTTCTCTCTACAAACTTTAGATGATCTGTCACATGAATTATCATTTCAGTCATTAGGCCGGCGGTCATACCACCACCATTAAAAAAGGCCGACCCGGTCGCCCGGTAAGTTATAAAATGCAGAGGATCAAAAATTAAAAAGACTGCCACTTCTGTTTGAAACTCACACTGGAAATAATGTGGAAATATGATTCTAGAGGCTCTTGATAGGTTTCATCACTCTGACCTCTTCACATTTGATAAATATCATCATTAATTCCCTCTTACCTTTGCTGTTTTGTTTCCACCACAATAAACTCACACTTCCTGCACAGCTCTCTCTCTCTCAGTGGACTCAGAGAACAGTTTCCCATCTCAAATCTCTGTTTTCTGCATTATTCGCTTGCTAATTATGTACCAGTCTACTGTTGTGTACAGGCCGTTGTTTTTTTCTTTTCTTCAAAATGACCCTTGACAAGAAAGCTTCATTTGTGCTGTTCAACACCAAAGAAATTTAATCTTTTTAAAATGATGGCACATTGCAAAATGCTCAGCTGTGTCTCTAATAAAACCTGTAACTTTGCTCTGCTTCACATCAGCAGCATCAGGTAATGTTCACCTGCTGAGTCATGGTTTTCTTTGGTTTTTGTTCTACTGCAAAATATTTTAAGGTAAATCTCCTTCATGTTTCTTTTATCCTCAGTTACTTTGACACATCTGCTGTGATGTTTACACATCTGATGAAGTCTCACAAGTGTCAGAACTGATAAATGATCAGAATTATAATATTTCTGACTGACTGAGGCTAAATTTCACAGATTCAATCGAATCGATTGTAGAAATCAGTGATGAGACCCAGCTCTATTTCATACATAACTAAAGTTACCCACTGATGATAACTGATGACAGTGTGCTCAGATTGTTCTTGAATGTGGAGCTTTCAAGTATGTATTCAGCACAAAAAGGTTTTCGTCAGCTTCATTTAACTTGCAGTACTTCCTGTAACTTCTGTCAGTTAGACAGTAATTATGCCAAATAAAGGACAGTAATTTGAATTGATGACCCTCATGCTGTATAACAGTTCTGTAACATTCTGTTTGCACTTCCTTCAGTCTGGAAAAATCACACCCATCAGATTCACATTGATGTGATAGTTACATGTTTGCTCACTGGTTGTTCTCATGTCTGCAGGTACCAGTGGTACCGTGAAAAGTGGACCCGCCAGCCGCCACCTGGGGAGGCCGACCACCGTGTCCTCCGGTGGGAGATCCGGATATGTGTGGGACGGCTAGCCCAAGGTCTGATCCCAGTAAGTATTTCCCCGGGTTTTTTAGTTTCTACCAGATAATTTTGTTACACGTTTACAGAACCTTGTTCTATATTAATATAATCATAATATAATATGAGTACATGGGAATACTAACTATTAACTGTTCACTGTCTTTATTATAGACAGTGTACAGCTGGTATTGTATATTTACTGTGAACATGTTAAAATAGTAAAACAACAGAGAAAAGAGACAAAATGCAAAATACAAGGAAAACAAAATAATAATTATAAATAACTCAAAAGTTCACAAAGGAGTAGGAAGAAGCATAATCATATTTAATCCCGCCCCCTTTTCAATATTTAATAACACTTTTTCTTCCAGTTTAGGCCCTATCCATCATAATCTCTTCCTTACAATTTGCTACATGTTTGCTTTTATTACCCCAGTAACACATAAAACCATATGCAAATGTACAGCTATATATACTTATATAAACAAGGGGACTGTTGTTGTGATTTGGTGCTATATTATAGCTATATGATAATAATAAAACAGATTTGAATTCAGTAGTTTATTGAAATTAGCCTTCACATTTTCTTCTGTTAATAACTGTTGAAGAAGTTGTCTATTTTTCTTTCTTTGTGGGGAAGCAGACACCAGGCCCGACGAATGGGACGTCGTGTAAGTCAACAATAAACCACAACACCAATATAAAGATTTTTCTCTCTACAAACTTTAGATGATCTGTCACATGAATTATCATTTCAGTAATTCGGCCAGCTGCAATCCCCCACCCCTTGCCAAAGGCCGACCCGGTCGCCCGGTAAGTTATGAAATGCAGAGGATCAAAAATTAAAAAGACTGCCACTTCTGTTTGAAACTCACACTGGAAATAATGTGGAAATATGATTCTAGAGGCTCTTGATAGGTTTCATCACTCTGACCTCTTCACATTTGATAAATATCATCATCATTAATTCCCTCTTACCTTTGCTGTTTTGCTTCCACCACAATAAACTCACACTTCCTGCACAGCTCTCTCTCTCTCAGTGGACTCCGAGAACAGTTTCCCATCTCAAATCTCTGTTTTCTGCATTATTCGCTTGCTAATTATGTACCAGTCTACTGTTGTGTACAGGCCGTTGTTTTTTTTTTTTTCAAAATGACCCTTGACAAGAAAGCCTCATTTGTGCTGTTCAAAACCAAAGAAATTTAATCTTTTTAAAATGATGGCACATTGCAAAATGCTCAGCTGTGTCTCTAATAAAACCTGTAACTTTGCTCTGCTTCACATCAGCAGCATCAGGTAATGTTCACCTGCTGAGTCATGGTTTTCTTTGGTTTTTGTTCTACTGCAAAATATTTTAAGGTAAATCTCCTTCATGTTTCTTTTATCCTCAGTTACTTTGACACATCTGCTGTGATGTTTACACATCTGATGAAGTCTCACAAGTGTCAGAACTGATAAATGATCAGAATTATAATATTTCTGACTGACTGAGGCTAAATTTCACAGATTCAATCGAATCGATTGTAGAAATCAGTGATGAGACCCAGCTCTATTTCATACATAACTAAAGTTACCCACTGATGATAACTGATGACAGTGTGCTCAGATTGTTCTTGAATGTGGAGCTTTCAAGTATGTATTCAGCACAAAAAGGTTTTCGTCAGCTTCATTTAACTTGCAGTACTTCCTGTAACTTCTGTCAGTTAGACAGTAATTATGCCAAATAAAGGACAGTAATTTGAATTGATTACCCTCATGCTGTATAACAGTTCTGTAACATTCTGTTTGCACTTCCTTCAGTCTGGAAAAATCACACCCATCAGATTCACATTGATGTGATAGTTACATGTTTGCTCACTGGTTTTTCCTCATGTCTGCAGGTACCAGTGGTACCGGGAAATATGGAGGCGGCAGCTCCCACCCGGGGGAGGCGGACCGCCGTGTCCTTGGGTGGCATATCCGGGTATGTGTGGGATGAGGCATGAAGTTATTACACCATCAGTTTCATTGTCCTGGGCAGCAATGTGTGTTGGAAGTACTTATGTGTTTTTTTTAATGTATTTTTTTCAGGACCAATTGGCCCGGGGTATAGTCCCATAAGGATTTCTCCAGGTTTGTTTGGTTTTTTTCAATTTTTTTTTCAATTATTTATATATAGAGATATAGAGATAGAGAGAGATATAGAGATCTATATAGATAGAGAGCTATATAGATAGATAGATAGATAGGTGTCCGAATTGGAGTATTTATTTCTTAACCTGCCGTTTTGTTTGTTTGTTCAGAAAACGGCAAGAAAAAACCCGCCAAAGTAAGTACCCATGCAGTAGTAGCACCCAGATTTTCAGTATAATGGTATTTTGCATTGCATTGCTGTTCTGATGCAGTTTTCTGTCTTCATTTATGTTGGAAGTGATAAGTAGAGCCGTACGGCAAGCCCAAGGTCTGATCCCAATAAGTATTTCCCCGGGTTTTTTAGTTTCCACCAGATAATTTTGTTACACGTTTACAGAACCTTGTTCTATATTAATATAATCATAATATAATATGAGTACATGGGAATACTAACTATTAACTGTTCACTGTCTTTATTATAGACAGTGTACAGCTGGTATTGTATATTTACTGTGAACATGTTAAAATAGTAAAACAACAACAGAGAAAAGAGACAAAATGCAAGGAAAACAAAATAATAATTATAAATAACTCAAAAGTTCAAAAAGGAGTAGGAAGAAGCATAATCATGTTTAATCCCGCCCCCTTTTCAATATTTAATAACACTTTTTCTTCCAGTTTAGGCCCTATCCATCATAAACTCTTCCTTACAATTTGTTACATGTTTGCTTTTATTACCCCAGTAACACCTAAAACCATATACAAATTTACAGCTATATATACTTATATAAACATATTTGTGTTTATATAACACAAATATGTTGATATAACAACAGGGGACTGTTGTTGTGATTTGGTGCTATATTATAGCTATATGATGATGATAATAATAATAATAATAATAATAAAACTGATTTGAATTCAGTAGTTTATTGAAATTAGCCTTCACATTTTCTTCTTTTAATAACTGTTGAAGAAGTTGTGTCTATTTTTTCTTTCTTTGTGGGGGAAGCAGACTCCAGGCCTGACGAATGGGACGTCGTGTAAGTCAACAATAAACCACAACACCAATATAAAGATTTTTCTCTCTACAAACTTTAGATGATCTCTCACATGAATTTTGTACAGTGATGAGTTCTTAAGTCTCAAGCGAGTAAACTGAATCTGAACCCTGTCTCCTCTCGTTACAGTGACTCAGAGACCTGCTTCCCTGGCCTGACTCCTCCTTTGTATATAGTTTTTTATAGTTGTGTTATTTCTGTTTTTAAATAAAGTTTTTTTCACATTTACCAATGCCTCTGTTTGTATTTGCAATTGAATCCGTTTATCTGGTTTGGCCTTCAGCCTTGACATCTCATACAAATAGTTCTCCAGGCTTTTTACTGGACTTGGCTGCTTTTTCACTTGTTTCCACTCAGTCCTTGTACCTGACCTTTCTTAAAGTATTTGTCATCAAGACACTCACATATGAATATGATCTTTATCATTCAATCAATAAAAATGCCCCTAACTTAAGGGATGAACTTTGGAACCAACAAGGTGATTTACAAAGAGTTGTTATTTGAAAATGTAGCACATCACAGCCTGGTATGTCATGTGTCATTAAAAAACTTGAGGAAAACTAATCAAGTTAAAAAGGGGTTATCTATGCCAAATTACATGAGAAGTGGATTGAAATCTGTTGCAACAGGTGTTGTGGATGAATCCAAATGACAAAGATTTGGTTCAAATCATCCTCAGTATGTAGAGGAGAGAGGTACAACAATGAGTCTCTACAGCCATCTGTAAAACATGATGATGGCTCTGTGGTCTTGGGGATCTTGTCAAAATGGATGGAATTATGAATGCAGAAAATTGCTATCAGATTTTTATGTACCATGCAAAACAATCTGGAAAGTGTCTGACTGACAGCAGCTTTATCTTTCAGTATGACATCCCAAACACGCTGCTAAAGCAGTAAAAGCATACCTTGATAGTAAAAGACACAATGGAACACTCCAGCTTCTTTTTCCACTAGTACCTACTCGAGTCTGTTTCCATTACAACTGAGCACAACCTAATGTGCATGGGGTCGTTATAACGAGGCGACCAAGAGTCCTGTGACTGGGTCAGTCATCTGCATGTAGCCTGTTGACATCACATTTTTGGGTCGACTAAGGTTGTTTAGAAGCCCAGCCAAGGAGGTACTAAAAAGGTACCCAGTACAAGGTACTACTACCTAATGAAAGAAAAAGCTGAGTCGAGCTGAGCTGAGCTCAGGTACTAGTGGAAAAGGACTATCAGTCATAGATTGGCCTCCAGAGTCTGGACCTCACCATTATTGAAGCAGTGTCAGTTCATGTTGACGGGGAATGCAAAAATAAAAAGCAGTCAACATCTGGACCACAGATGGATTATGTAATGCCAGTGTGCACACAGGGGTGAATGAACCTTCTTCACTGTGTAGTCTAAGCTTATACCTGAAAGTACATGTTCTGCTAAGACCTCTTATTGTGTCAGCGTGCTTTATGCACAATCCAAGTACTTAAAGTAAGAGCAAAGTAGAAACGCCGGTCATTTTTTAAGAGTTTGTCTTAATAACTGTTGAAGATGTAATATCTTCTTTTCTTGTTTTTCTTTCGTTATGGGGGAAGCAGACACCAAGCCCGACCAAAAGCACATCGTGTAAGTCAATAATAAACCACAACACCAATATAAAGATTTTTCTTGCTACAAACTTTAGGAAATCTCTCACATGAATTTTCATTTCAGTGGTCCAGCCAGCGACTCTAACCCCACCAATAAAAAAGGAAGACGCAGTAGCCAAGTAAGTTACAAAACGCAGTGGATCCAAAATTAAAAGGACTGCCACTTCTGCTTGAGACTTACACCTGCAATAATGTGGAATTATGATTCTAGATCAGGGGTCCCCAATCCCAGTCCACGAGGGCCGGTGTCCCTGCAGGTTTTAGATGTGTCCTTGATCCATCACAGCTGATTTAAATGGATAAATTACCTTCTCAACATGTCTTGAAGTTCTCCAGAGGCCTGGTAATGAACTAATCATGTGATTCAGGTGTGTTGACCCAGGGTGAGATCTAAAACCTGCAGGGACACCGGCCCTCATGGACTGGGATTGGGGACCCCTGTTCTAGAGGCTCCTGATAGGTTTCATCACTATTTCAGAAAAATGTAGCCTATAGGTTTGACCCATAGTTGAACTAGACTGACTTTTCAGCATGTGCCATACTTGATTCTTTTAGAAACACATTATTTTGGTGTGTGTTTGTGTATGTATGCGCGCAGAAATATTTTTATGACCAGATAAGTCATGAAGTCTCCCAACCTTCATAATGGTGTTAAATGTAAATTATTGAATGTTCATAAAAAATAAAAATAAACAAAGTGTGTGATGAAATGAAATAAAAGTGTGTGGAACAGTCTTTGGTGTTGTCCAAATTAGGAACATCCTGTCTCACGGTGATGCTAAGTGACGCCATAAATTTGTTTTCTCTGCAGTGGACTTGTGCACTTTCTTATCTATAATGTTGTGGGGTCATACTTTACTCTGAAGTGCTTCACAATGACTATTGAGTCTATAGTCTTATTTTCCCTCTTCGCTCTTCATCAGTGGCCATTATTGCTCTGCTGGTGGTTCCTTCCTGCTAAAGCAAAGCATTTTTATTCCCACTGTTGTAAAGTGCTGCTCATAGAGGGTTTAGTACTGTTGGGTTTCTTTCTAAACTGTTGTAGAATCTTAATTTACTGTGTAAAATGCCTTGATATACCTATATTTGTGAATTGGCAATATATAAACAAATATCTATGAATCTAAAATCTAGTTCCTCTTTGTCTGTATAAATGCCCTCTTGTGTTGGCATGCTGTGTTGACTGAGGTAAAGGCACATCCCAAAACGAATCCCTCGCTCTTTTACAGAATAAATCATGCTGGGAGAGCTGCATGTGGTTTGGTTCCACATTTACTGTGACCAGTTTAACAGCTTGACTTTTCTGTTACTGAGCTGATCACACAGGAACATTATCCATAAAGACAACATTTTTCTGTAACAAGTAAAATCATTTTGTATACATATTGACTTTTTTTACATTAAAAAATGCGATGCTTTCGCTCCTTGTTGAAATAATGAAAATATTAATGATAATTTCCTTTGAAGTTACACAGACAGAGAGGGGCTGCTATGAGTTTGTAACAGCAATGAGTAGATTTGGGAGATTTGTTGTCTTCTTTTCACTGTGTCACATACTGTACGTCTAATTTTCACAACTGTGCTTTTTGATAGGAAGCTAAAGGAGTCATTTAAAAAAAATGCAAATGTGGTATTTAGCATTATCATGTGTCAGTGTAGGTAATATTGCCCTGACAAACGGGTCTCCACAGATTTGGAGTTTGTAGTTGATCTGAAGGATTCAGTGACTGAGTCACTGTGCTAATGAAAAAAGGAACTAACCCTCATCACTTCATTTTCATAATTTTCCATTCTCTGTTTGGTTATTAGTAAGCGAGATCTCAGAAAGTTAGAGATTACATGTAACAGCAGCCAAGTGTGCAGCACTTCTGTTTTCTGTCAAACTCAGCATGAGTCTCATTACAGAGAAAACAGAAAAGAGGAAACATTTTAGACACACTAAGATTGTCTTAATCTTTAGTCTTGGCATTTATTTGTTTATTATAACTAAATAACTGTATGCTATAATGAAATCGTAAATTTTGAATGTTATTAACAACTTGACAGTAAAAGTGGATAAAAAAACAAAGAAAGTTCTACTTTCACAATAACAAACAGAAAGACTTTCTGGCTGATTTTGTATTTTGAAGATTTTTATTTTTATTTATTTTTTTAGAAATACTGTGTGGAAGGTAAAAAGCAAAATGACATTCTGCACTCTGCATGTGACAAAAAATAGCAATAAGGATCATTTATAAGGTTGGATATCTTGAACACACAAATTCTGAGTCATCTTATCTTAAGTGTTTGCTTCCTCCTACGTCTTTTTGAATGCCAAGTTGATTTGATGTACAGGGTGGGCCATTTATATGGATACACCGTAATAACATGGGAATGATTGGTGATATTAAAGTCCTGTTTGTGGCACATTAGTATATGTGAGGGGGCAAACTCCTCAAGATGGGTGGTGACCATGGTGGCCATTTAGAAGTCGGCCATCTTGGATACAACTTTTGTTTTTTCAATAGGAAGAGGGCCATGTGACACATCAGACTTATTGGTAATGTCACAAGAAAAACAATGGTGTGCTTGGTTTCAACGTAACTTTATTCTTTCATGAGTTATTTACGTTAAGTTTTTGACCACTTATAAAATGTGTTCAATGTGCTGCCCATTGTGTTGGATTGTCAATGCAACCCTCTTCTCCCACTCTTCACACACTGATAGCAACACCGCAGGAGAAATGCCAGCACAGGCATCCAGTATCCGTAGTTTCAGGTGCTGCACATCTCGTATCTTCACACCATAGACAATTGCCTTCAGATGACCCCAAAGATAAAAGTCTAGGGGATCAGATCGGGAGACCTTGGGGGCCATTCAACTGGCCCATGACGACCAATCCACTTTCCAGGAAACTGTTCATCTAGGAATGCTCGGACCTGGCTCCCATAATGTGGTGGTGCACCATCTTGCTGGAAAAACTCAGGGAACGTGCCAGCTTCAGTGCATAAAGAGGGAAACTCATCATCATGTAGCAATTTCAAATAAGATAAGATAAGATAAGATAACCTTTATTAGTCCCACATGTGGGAAATTTGTTTTGTCACAGCAGGAAGTGGCCTTGAGGTTTCCATTGATGAAGAATGGACCCACTATCGTTGTACCCCATATACCACACCAAACCATCACTTTTGTTTGTTCAAACAGTCTTGGAGGGATCCATCTAGTGTGTGTTAGTGTCAGACCAATAGCGGTGGTTTTGTTTGTTAACTTCAACATTCACATAAAAGTTTGCCTCATCACTGAACAAAATCTTCTGCGTGAACTGAGGGTCCTGTTCCAATTTTTGTTTTGCCCATTCTGCAAATTCTGTGCGCCGATCTGGGTCATCCTCGTTGAGATGCTGCAGTAGCTGGAGTTTGTAAGGGTGCCATTTGTGAGTAGCTAATATCCGCCAAAGGGATGTTCGACTAATGCCACTCTCCAGTGACATGTGGCGAGTGCTACGCTGTGGGCTCTTGCTGAATGAAGCTAGGACAGCCACTGATGTTCCTTCATTAGTGACAGTTTTCTTGCGTCCACATTTTGGCAAATCCAACACTGAACCAGTTTCACGAAACTTAGCAAGCAGTTTGCTAACTGTAGCATGGGAGATGGGTGGTCTCGTAGGGTGTCTTGCATTGAAATGTGCTGCAATGACCTGGTTACTGCGTTCACCAGATATCAACACAATTTCGATCCGCTCCTCACGTGTTAACCTCTTCGACATGTCAATGGCTGTGAACAAAGAGAAACTTGTAAATAACTCATGAAAGAATAAAGTTACGTTGAAACCAAGCACACCATTGTTTTTCTTGTGACATTACCAATAAGTTTGATGTGTCACATGGCCCTCTTCCTATTGAAAAAACAAAAGTTGTATCCAAGATGGCCGACTTCTAAATGGCCACCATGGTCACCACCCATCTTGAGGAGTTTGCCCCCTCACATATACTAATGTGCCACAAACAGGACTTTAATATCACCAACCATTCCCATGTTATTACAGTGTATCCATATAAATGGCCCACCCTGTAATATTTGTCTTTTATGTGTATTAACACTTGTTGGCTTAATGTTTGAAATGTTTGAATTGACTGATTGCTTCTTGGGTCAAGGAGCAGTTGCTTGCCCGAAGCTGAAGACTTTTAAGTATCAGAGCGTCTTGTTCATAAATGAGGGGAGTGAGAGCTTGACAGGCAGATTGTTTCCATATCTGCAGTGATACAGATGTTGTTCCACTCCACTGTGGTTAAGTGTAAAGCAAAGCCGCTGATGTATCAGTCTACATTGCTATGCCTCCACAGATGGTCACGGCCCCTGGGTAGTGACTGAAAGAATGAGATCACGTAGATAAATGGTGGAAATGAGTTTTCCATAAAGGATGGCTGACCTCTGCCTAGGAGATAGGACAGGAAATAAAATCACTGCAGCCTAAGCAGACTTTCACCAGATCAAACTCTTGCTTCACAGAGTCCCAGACTAACCCCAGCAGAGCTCTGAACCTGAACTCACACCAGCACCAGATCTTTCTATACTCGGCTTATTGAGCAGGGTTCAGGTCAGACAGTGGTACTGTCACTAATTTCACATTGTGCTAGTAGATGCTGAAGTGAGATTAAACACATTGTATTGCATAAATGAAACAAACTTAATTCTAAGTGATTAATTATGATGCTTTTATCTTACTAAAACAGCATGTTCTCTCTCTCTCTCTCTGTTGTCTCCCTGTTTGCCTCCGTCTTTCTCTTTCACTCTCTCTTTCTCTCTGACTCAGTCTTTTTCACTTCATTTTACTCTAACTGTCATGACTACATTTAAATTTAATAACATTTTGTGACTCGTATGTATTATATTATAGGTGTTTTAATAACACTACAAACTAATACCACGGCATTGTTTCTCAAACACAGATGAGCTGGGCATGAACTGAACCACTATGAAGAGTTGAAGTTACCTCACTAACTTCTAGTTTAAGCTTCTAAAATTAGCCTAAAGAGTTTTAAAATAATGTCGGGCCTGTTTAGACAAAATAGTTTAGTTACTGAATTTCTCTGTACTTGCAAAAATCTTTTTGATAAACACATGAATCTACAATGCTAGCTGCTAGAATCAAGGAAGCAGCTGAAGGACTTGATAGTGAATAGCACTGTACCTTTGCAGACCTTGGTTTTTTAACTACAGTTGCAAGAAAACATTTGCAATTCAGATATTGTTCGTCTATGGTTATAACTTTTTTTATTTTAAAAAAATCTATCTATCTATGTATCTTAGTTGCATGTTGGTGCTAAATAAATAAAATTTGTAAACCAGTAATAATTTCTCTTTCTCTCCCCAAATCTGTTTGTCTTGTATTAGCAGGCGGTGGTGACAGATGTTTGGTATTAGCACACCACAAAACTAAATAAATTGTTCATTGTTCATTCTTTCATAGAAACTGTTTAGTGGGCTGTGTGTGCTTTGCAGAACAAGAAAATCCAGTGACAGACTTACTGGTTTCATGCTTATTAAAAATGTGAAGAGGAAGAAGTCTGAGTAGTTTGACAGCTTGACCTCTGGCTTCTGTTCCAGTACTCATCATATTATCTTTTAGGATAACATCTTTCTGTGTTGTAAGTAGAAGCTGATGTTTTATGTATTTATTTTATCGACTGATTTTCCTTGCACAGTAAAATATGCAACTGTTATTATGTTGGCAGATCTGACTTTCTCAGAAGCTGCACATACAGATGAGAAGAGCAGTTATGAGTTTAACTGCAGCAGCAAGTGGATTTCTTGTCCTCCTCTCTGTGTCAGGTACTGTTGATCAGACTTTCGCAACTTTCAATGCGCTTTTTCTGAAGTTAAAAAGTTAAAGCTAAAAGACTCTTAACATGTACCAAATAATATTTTGTGCTATCATCTGTTTAGCATTAAGTCATACACTCGTGCTGGTAAATTTGTCTTTATAGATCTGTTAAATGTAACTCTGAGTATCTGTTTACCTCAACGTTTCTGTGCTGCGTATCATTGTATAAAAACTGTTGCAAAGTTTCAACTGCATTACTGGAGCTGTCATAGTTCACCTGAACGATTCACTAAAAGGTCTGCATGTCTGTATATAAAAAAGGAACCACACCTCACCACTTTCTTACTTTCCAGTGTAAAGTTCAGATTGTCTCCATGTCTACCACTAATCTATCTTTAGAGATATACAGAAAAAACATATAGACACAAATCTCTCAAATCCTAATGCCACTTAAGGTGTTCATTAAAGCATTAAAAAATTAGACAAAGAAGAATTAATTTATAAAAGCCATTATTACTAATAACTAATGCCTGGAGAATAACAGTACTTGTATTGTAGTGGTTATTTAATGACTTTGTGGTGTTCCATCATGTCCATTGCTGTTCTTCGCAAAATAACATACAGTCCACAGAGCAGTGCTTCTGCTTATAAAACTCTGTTTGTTTCAAGTAATGAACGTGAGAGTGTCTGAGATGTCCAGGAAGTCAAGCTACACACACACACAAAAAATGGTAAAGATTAACTAGAAATGCATACACCATGTATGCAGTCGTCAAAGATGTGAGATCAAAACATTGTATTAATGACTTCCTGTCTGAAGTGTATGTGTGCTACTTAATGATGTTGCTGTGACTGTACTGATGTGCTCTGTGTTACAGCGGTACTGGGTCAGACTGGTTGGTCAGTGACTTACACTTCCACTCACATCTGCGCCTTGAAAGGCTCAACAGTGGACATACGCTGCAGCTACAGTTATCCACCCATAATAAACAATGTTCATAACACAGCTCAGGAAAGAGTTTGGTTTATTAAAGATGGTCATAAAAGTGTTCTGGATGTAAATAATAACCCAGCCTACACAGATAGAGTTGAATACATCTTTGATGAGAACGACTGCACTCTCAGGATCACAGACCTGAGAGAGAGAGACTCAGCTGAATACGAGTTCAGATTCACAACAAACCAACCAGGTGGAAGTTTTACTGGTTCACCTGGAGTCAATCTGTCTGTCACAGGTAAGAGTTTCATTAAGAGTTTGATCTTTTTAATTTGTTTTCTGTTGCTTTTATTAAACACTACTCTAAATCTTTGTCTTCATGCTCTTTGGGGATTGTGGATTGTTTTTGTATCACTCAGACCTCAAAGTGCAGGTGAAAAGATCATCAGCCCTTACTGAGCTGCAGTGTCACAGCAGCTGTGACATAACTGGTCCTCCCTTGTATGTTTGGTACCATAATGGACAGAAATTAAAGGAAGAAACATCTTCTCTGAGAGTCTCTGTTAGAGATGATGACAGCAGCTATTCCTGTGCTGTTAAAGGACATGAGGGTTACCGCTCTGCTGCAGTGTGTGAGTTTACTCCACAGTGTCACCATAAACATCTATCTGCACACATGGACAGACATTTACTTACTGTAAACAACAAAATATCAAATCTCTGTTAGTGAGTTCACAGAGATTTAGATATTAAATTCAGGTTATGGTATCTCAATATGCTATATCATGAAAGTGAAAAAAGTACAAATTGTTCAGACTCATGATTTTAATATTTTTTCATTTCCTCATCATTCACATAAAAAAACTGACCAACTGCATCTTTTTTTTTTTTAATCCCAGATGCTCCAAGGTTTTCTTCAGTGTGGGTGAGCCCTTCTACTGAAATCAGGGACAGCAGTTCAGTGACTCTGACCTGTAGCAGTGATGCTAACCCACCAGCTCAATACTCCTGGTACAAGAAGAACACTCAAACAGCTCTTAGTAACGAATGGCAGCTCTCCTTCAGTTCCATCCAAACCTCTGACTCTGGAGAGTATTACTGTACAGCTGAGAATGAGCTTGGCAGAAGGATATCTGAATCCATCTGTATTGATGTGAAGTGTGAGTAAATCATCTTTAACAAGAGTGAATTGGGTTGAACAGATATTCACTCCAATGTCGTGTTCATGTACAGTAGCTTGCAAAAGTATTTGGCTCCTTTGAACTTTTCCACATTTTGTCACGTTACAGCCACAAACATGAATCAATTTTATTGGAATTCCAGGTGAAAGACCAATACAAAGTGGTGTACACGTGAGAAGTGGAACGAAAATCATACATGATTCCAAACATTTTTACAAATAAATAACTGCAAAGTGGGGTGTGCGTAATTATTCAGCCCCTGAGTCAATACTTTGTAGAACCACCTTTTGCTGCAATTACAGCTGCCAGTCTTTTAGGGTATGTCTCTACCAGCTTTGCACATCTACAGACTGAAATCCTTGCCCATTCTTCTTTGCAAAACAGCTCCAGCTCAGTCAGATTAGATGGACAGCGTTTGTGAACAGCAGTTTTCAGATCTTGCCACAGATTCTCGATTGGATTTAGATCTGGACTTTGACTGGGCCATTCTAACACATGGATATATTTTGTTTTAAACCATTCCATTGTTGCCCTGGCTTTATGTTTAGGGTCGTTGTCCTGCTGGAAGGTGAACCTCCGCCCCAGTCTCAAGTCTTTTGCAGACTCCAAGAGGTTTAGTTTAGGTGGACGGCCTTGTCTTGGTAGGTTTACAGTTGTGCCATACTCCTTCCATTTCTGAATGATGGCTTGAACAGTGCTCCGTGGGATGTTCAAGGCTTGGGAAATCTTTTTGTAGCCTAAGCCTGCTTTAAATTTCTCAATAACTTTATCCCTGACCTGTCTGGTGTGTTCTTTGGGCTTCATGGTGTTGTTGCTCCCAATATTCTCTTAGACAACCTCTGAGGCCGTCACAGAGCAGCTGTATTTGTACTGACATTAGATTACACACAGGTGCACTCTATTTAGTCATTAGCACTCATCAGGCAATGTCTATGGGCAACTGACTGCACTCAGACCAAAGGGGGCTGAATAATTACGCACACCCCACTTTGCAGTTATTTATTTGTAAAAAATGTTTGGAATCATGTATGATTTTCGTTCCACTTCTCACGTGTACACCACTTTGTATTGGTCTTTCACGTGGAATTCCAATAAAATTGATTCATGTTTGTGGCTGTAATGTGACAAAATGTGGGCAAGTTCAAGGGGGCCGAATACTTTTGCAAGCCACTGTATCTACTTGATACATCTAATATATTGCTTATCATCACATTTTAGGTGACTTTTAATAAATGCATGACTGATGACTTTTAATTTTTATGATAAAAAATTGCACAGGGACCTGATGAAGAAAAATTCTAAAGAAAATTTTAAAAACAATTACTTCCATAAATTTGGTTCCGCAACTGTAAAAAGTTGATAATCAGCGTTTGGTCAAAGCATTTTCAATTTCCTGTCTAATTTTCATATTATTTCCTCCAGATACTCCTAAAGCTGTTATTGTGTCAGCAAGTCCCAATGTCAGTGAAATCAATGAGGGTGGTTCAGTGACTCTGACCTGTAGCAGTGATGCTAATCCACCAGCTACTCACACCTGGTACAAGAAGAACGGCCAAAGACACCCGATTAAAAAGCTCATCTTCAGCTCCATCCAGTCCTCTGATTCTGGAGAGTATTACTGTAGAGCTGCAAACACATTAGGGTGGAGGACATCCGAATCCATCTCCATTGATGTAAAATGTGAGCGATACTAACATTTTTCTTCTTAAGGCTCTTAAAACATCCTTATTCAACAAAGAGTTTCTCTGTTAATTTCTTATTGTAGATTTGTCCCGATAAATTTCTTTGCAAAACACACACACACACACACACACACACACACACACACACACACACACACACACACACACACACACACACACACACAAACTTGTTAATTTCATTATCAACAATTAATTCAAACATGCAGTGAAAAAAAGACAGTTTCTTGTAGTACCACAAACAGGTCAACATGAATGAAGGACCAAAACTATGATTTGATCAATTGCCATTGTTCCCACAATATGAAAAATACAAGTACACAGAAACACAACAACGCTGCATTTTCCTACTTCTATTTCATATTATTTCTTGCAGATGCTCCAAAAGTTGTTACTACGTCAGTGAGTCCCACTGATGAAATCAAGGAGGGCACTTCAGTGACTCTGACCTGTAGCAGTGATGCTAACCCAGCAGCTAATTACACCTGGTACAAGGAGAATGGCCAAAGATATCTCAGTAAAGAGCTTGTCTTCAGCTCCATCCAAGCCTCTGATTCTGGACAGTACTACTGCATAGCTAAAAATAAACTGGGTTTGATGACACCTAAATCCATCTCTATTGATGTGAAATGTGAGTGAAACTATTATGTTTAGTATTTTTCTTCCTTAGACTCTGAAATCTTCCTTGTGTGTTAACGAGTTTATCTTTTTTTATTTAATTCATTTAATTTGTTTCAAAGGATTTGTGAAAATAATGAAAAACATTAACATCATTCTCAAAAATGCAGTCATGCAGAGAGTCCATTAAATTTCTAAAAATCATTTTTCAATTAATTGCCACAACATTTTGTCTATCTTTTGTATGTTTTGAACAATCTATACTCTACTCTCTCACTTTAGTCCATAAAACAGTGGACATGATTAAAGCTTTAAAACAATAGTCTGACCAAATTAAAAGAAAGTTGTCATGTTCTCCAATTCTAAATTGTTATTCAGCATCATCATGAGGATGGTCACCACAATATTAGAATGTAAAGAAACGCCTTTTCCCCACAACATGAGAAACAGGCGTTCACACAAAGATAATAATGCACTTTCGTACTTCATGTTATTATCATCCAACAGGGATGTATCATCCAAAACCTCTGACCCATACCTTTTTCACACCTTGGCTTATGTGATGAGGCACATGATCAATAGATGGTCAACAACCCCTTAAGCGACAACTGTCTCTTGGGTTTAAATACCTGGAACTTTTCACCATTTGGTTTTAGAAGTGAACAAGACAGATGAGAAGTGAAACATCTTCACAAAACTTAAAAAAGTCCAGTCACTTCCTTTCCAACCTCCTTAGTTGGCAATAAATAAATAAATAATGATTTATAATTTATTTAATTATAAATATATATAATTATATATAATTATAATAATTTATTTAGGAAGTGATTTATAATAATAATTCACTTCCTAATTTATAAGTGGCAGACAGATTGAAACATGCTAGCATCCTCCCTTTCGTGGACGTGTATTTGGCCCAGTAACAAAGGCCAGAGCTTGTCAATCTGAGGTGCCAGCAGCTTTTTTTCCTGGTTATTTGTGCATGGATCTGTCTTTGAGGAGAGAGAGATGGCAGACTAGCATGCTTGAAAAGCTATCATTGGCTCAACTTTCAATAATCTGAGATCAGTTAATTTCTGGTCTTTGCGTGGAAACACAGCTAGCATTGCCAAGAAGACAAGCTTCTGTGATTTATTGTCCAAACAGAAACATTTCCTCTTACTGCCTTACTTACTCCCCTTGGCCAACATTTTTGATGTGAAGAAGTTTTTAGAACATTAGCAAACATCTCTAGACCACAGCAAGGGATTTTTATTTCTGAGAAATCCCTTGGTTGAATTTATGTACAAAGTTTAACTATCTACACTGCATCAGTTGATGTAATTTATGACTATGTTTATTTCTATGTTTATTAACCCTCCAGTTTTGTTCATCCCTTCCTTACTTTAGTGTTCCCAGTTGAAATTGATCGGTCTGTTTTAACAGCTCTTAAACATGCTTTTTCCCCCAGATGCTCCCAAAGTTGTTATAGTGTCTGTGAGTCCCACTGGTGAAATCAAAGAGGGGACTTCTGTGACTCTGACCTGTAGCAGTGATGCTAACCCACCAGCTACTCTCACCTGGTACAAGGAGAATGGCCGAAGATATCTCAGTAAAGAGCTTGTCTTGAGCTCCATCCAGTCCTCTCACTCTGGAGAATATTACTGTACAGCTGTAAACAAAGTGGGGTGGAGGACATCTGAATCTATCTTTATTGACGTGAAGTGTGAGTGAAATTAATTTTAATTCTTTCTTTTGTAGTGAGTCCCCAATTTCCCTCCCTACAGAGATTTACAACAGTTGGATTATGCTAATACCAGTTATTGTAAAAGTTTGGTTGTCCCTTTAAAAATATGAATAAATATACTCTTTATTATATACTATGACTTCAGTAGCTTTACTCTTTTTTTTTCTAGTTCCATTATGGGTTCTTATTCTTATACAACAAATTGCTACGGACACAGAAAACCTCTGTCACATTTTGCCACTTCCTCGTTGTTTGCATTAAATACTGACCAGCTGCATAACTGTATTTTCTCTCCCAGATGCTCCAAGGTTTCTGTCAGTGTGGGTGAGCCCTCCTAATGAAATCAGGGAGGGTGGATCAGCAACTCTGACCTGTAGCAGTGATGCAAATCCAGCAGCTCAATACTCCTGGTACAAGAAGAATGGTCAAACACCTCTCAGTAACGAATGGCAGCTCTCCTTCAGCTCCACCCAGCCCTCTGACTCTGGACAGTATTATTGTACAGCCGAGAACAAAATCGGGAAGAAAACATCTAAAAACATCTCTGTTGATGTGAAATGTGGGTTAAATAAATTATTTACATCAGCCAAATAAACAACAACCACAAACTAAAAGATGATGAAAAGAAAATAGATTTTTTACAAACAAGAGGAAATCACAGAAGGCACGCAGAAGGCACTAGCTACTCAAAACAACACTTAACGCACATGAGGCAACACGAAAGCTCGCCACTATCAGGTCTGCCCACACTTAGACCAGTGTGCTCAGTACAAGCTTTTATATTGTTGGGAGGCCAATTGCTGAGTGGAACGATACAGATATTAAAGGTCCTGTGCTGCTGCAGTAGTTTGAACCACATCTTTTGAATAGACTACAGTGTTTTCATGTAAATGGGGAATTTTCTTCACGCATTAACATTACTTATGGAGTTCCACAGGCTTTTGTGCTAGGACCAGTTCTATTTAGGACTAGGACCATACATGCTTTCCTTAGGGAGTATCATTAGAAGCCATAGTATACATTTACATTGTTATGCAAATGATATGCAGCTTTATCTATCCATAAAGCCAGATGAAACAGACCAATTAGCTGAACTAAAGGAATGTCTTAAAGATATAAAGCTCTGGATGACCGCTAATTTTCAGTTTCTAAATTCAGATAAAACTGACAGTTTGGTATTTGCCCTCAAAAAGTCATAGAAACTTGGTGTGTAATCAGATACTTACTCTGGATGTTATTACATTGGCCTCCAGTAATGCTGTGAGGAATGTTGGAGATAATGACTGCAAAATGACTCCATATCAGTGTGAATATTAAAGATATATTTAGTACTGCTTTGTTACATTTAAACCCCTGCTGATTTTGTAAGTTTGCCCACTAACGAAGAAATGATCAGTCTTTAATTTTAATGGTATGTTTATTTGAACAGTGTGAGATCGAACAAAAACAAAAAAATCAGGAAAAATGCATTTCTAAAAAGTTATACATGTTCATTTTCATGAAGGAAATAAGTTCTTCTGGCTTTGTGGTGTATTTTATACAAGAATGAGCTGACATTGGGAGCCTTCTCACCTTGTTACATGTATAAGCATGTGCTAGTCCATAGAAACAATCAGTCTATCCAGATTCCAAACTCTGCACCATGTCCAACACCAACGAGCTTCCCAAGTATATCAGGGACAAAATTGTAGACCTACACAATGGTGGAATGAGCTACATGACCATTGCAAAGCAGCTGTGAGAGGGTTTGCCACTAAACATCTCAATAATTCAGAGGAGGACCAGGTGAAAGGGTTGTGGTTAGATGAGACCAAAATCGAGCTATTTGGCATCAACTTAACTTGTCGTGTTTGGAAGACCTAGAATACTGGTTATGACTCCCAGAACACCGTCCCTACCATCAAACATGGAGGCGGAAACATTATGCTTTGGGGGTATTGTTGTGCCAAGGGGACAGGACAAAGGTTGGGTGAAAACCTCCTTCCCTCAACCAGGGGATTGAAAATGGTCTATGGGGCCTGGCAGGGCACAGTGAGAAAAAGGGACATGGGCCCATCCTCCTGTAGGCCCACAACCTGCAGGAAGCACTGTAGGGGTCGGGTGCAATATGTGTCGGGCAGCAGTTAGGAGCGGAGGTCCTGGTGGACTAATGCCCGACTACCGAAACTAGTGATTGGGACATGGACTGTCACCTCTCTGGTGGGGAAGGAGCATGAGTTATTGTGTGAGGTTGGGAGCTACGAGCTAGATATAACTGTGCTCACCTCAATGCACGGCTTGGGCTGTGGAACCAGTCTCCTGGAGAGGGGCTGGACTATGTCTCAGTCTGGAGTTGCCCTTGGTGAGAGGCGAGGGTCTGGGGTGGGTATCATAGTATCCCCTCGGCTTGCTGCCTGTACATTGGGGTTTCTCCCGGTGGACGAGTGTTTGTTCCCTGCACTTTTGGGTCGGGGAACCGGTCCTTACTGTTGTCTGTGCTTATGTTCCAAACAACGGTTCAGAGTACCCAGTCTTCTTGGAGTCTTTACTAATTGCATCAGCTTTGTTTCTTACTTCACATTCACAGTCAGTTACTGCAGGTCAATGAGCAGCTCTATTAGATGTTGAAAATGTTGTTTCCGTCTGTCTTGTGTTGTGCCTGAATAGGTCCATTAGAAGTCAGAATATGTTGACTGACCACAGATATTTCTCTGATATGCAGAATATGTGCTCACATCATACTCTTTGGGTTGTACTGTGCCTGAAGTGTTAAGTTAGCATCTCAGTAACACTTTGTTAAACTAAATGTATATTAAGCACTAATAATATTTATTAGTTTATTTATTTAAACATATAGGGCTACATTTCTAAATCTTTAAATTCATTTACTTTCAGTCAACACAGGTACATAAAGTCAAGCACCTAGCCGATCAGCTTTTGTAAGTGTAAAGTGTAGGTGGTCCAATGCTTTTGTCCATATCATGTAACTGAAAATGTTTTCTCCTCCAGATGCTCCAAAGCTTCCCTCTGTGTCAGTGAGTCCCTCTGCTGAGATAGTGGAGGGCAGTTCAGTGACTCTGACCTGTAGCAGTGATGCTAAACCAGCAGCTACATACACCTGGTACAAGAATCAAACACAGCTTAGTAAAGAACCACAGCTGTCCTTCAGCTCCATCCAGCCCTCTGACTCTGGAGAGTATTACTGTATAACTGAGAACAAGCTGGGGACATCAACACCTGAATACATCTCCCTTGATGTGAAATGTGAGTGTGACTAAATGTATACAGTTCTGTTTTATACACTTAAGAAAGCATCTATCTTTTGTAGGTTTTCCCCACTTTCCCTCCCTTTAGAGATTTATGTATTACTGTCAAGAATACTACATCAATTATCCCAAAAGTTGGGACATGTTTTTTTTAAAAAAAGGGTTTATACTCATATTCTCTGTTGAAACCCCAAGCAAAAATTAACGGAGAGCCCTGTGAAAAATTCATCACCATTATTTTTTTGGGCATAATGTTCACTGTACAATGAATAACTACTTTATTCTGTTATGATGGAAATAACACGCTAAGCTGAACGCACTAAGCTGCTCTGCTACCTTAGCTAAATAATGCTAAATGTCAAAGTAAAATGTGATGCTGATGGACGTCACATTACAGACTAGAAGCATTTAGTTATTTAGTGTTCTTTTAAATCCCCTGCTTCACTCACCACTGTCTTGCTTTTTCTCATCGTCACCGTTTGTTTATGCGCCTCCCCCGTGTTCCGTCTATTCCAGTGATTCCCAACCACTATCTATTGCTATTATGTGCAGCGTTAATACCACATAGGTGTGCCATGGAAGATTATCTGGTTCCACCTGATTAGTACTCCGCCCACCGTGAGTAACAGGCAGAACAATTACATTCTCTTCCACTAGAGGGCAGTGCAACTACCTGCTCTAATTAAATTGGTTGCCAGTAAAACGGAAGAAGACGAAGAAGAAATTACATAATTCGTTCACAAAGGCTCCATTCATTCGTAATAGTCATGCTGCGAGTGAGGCGATGCTGCGCATAATAGCAATAGATAAATATTTGAAAAGAAAAAGTAGTCAATCTGACCTGAGTCCTGGAGAAAATTCTGACCCAGATGACGCCACTAGCATAAGTAATGGTCAGAGTAAAGCAAAAAAAGGTATACTGAGGACAAACTGAACCAATTCCGCTTTATCTCGTACACGGGGAAAAATAATCAATATGCTTTTCGTGACATTTTTGTTTGGTGGTGTTTCATGTGATTTTTCGAATGTGAAATATGTGCCGTGGCTCCAAAAGGTTGTGAAACACTGGTCTACTCTGTGCCTTCCTGCCCCAGGTTTTAGGTATCTGTGTCTTCTTTGTCATCCTTGTCTCCGCGTTTGTGTTTCCTGTTTTACTTTGAAAGTCTGTGTCCTATGTCATTGTATTCTGTTTTGCTTCCTCCCTGTCTTGTCATGTCTAATTAGGCTGAGCTGTGTCTCCCTCCTGTAGCGCAGTCCCCTCGTTACCTTGTGTGTATATTTAGTGTGTGTTTACCGCTATTCTTTGTCAGGGCATCTGTTTGTCATCTCTGTTCATTCATCATTCTGTTCTTCTTCCTACGTATCATCCCCAGTGTTACATCTGTGTTCCCTCACTGATGTTTTTGGGTCTCAGGCACCTCGTTCCTGGTTGTAAGGTTTTTGGAATTTTTTCCATGTTTCCCATGTTCTTCAGTTTAGCTGCTCCCAGTTTATTATTTTTTTTAGTGGTTTTAGTCCATCCCTTTGTTTGTTACTTTGAAGCTGCCAATAAAGGCTTGCCTTTGTGGACCTCCACCTATCTCTCTGTTGTCTACATTTGGGTCCTTTCCTCTCTCATCTCCAGCGGTTTGCCTCGCTAACTGTAACATAAATAAAGTCAAGCACCTAGCCGAGCAGCTTTCGTAAAGTGTAGGTGGTCCAATGCTTTCGTCCATATCATGTAGCTGGAAATGTTTCCTCCTCCAGCTGCTCCAAAGCTTCCCTCTGTGTCAGTGAGTCCCTCTGCTGAGATAGTGGAGGGCAGTTCAGTGACTCTGATGTGCACCAGTAACAATAACTCAGCAGCTAATTACACCTGGTACAAGAAGAACAATGAAACACAACTTAGTAAAGAACCGCAACTCACCCTTAGCTCCATCCAGCCCTCTGACTCTGGAGAGTATTACTGTACAGCTGAGAATGAGCTGGGGAGGAGGACATCCACATTCGTCTTTATTGGAGTAAAATGTGAGTGGAACTGATTTTAAACTTTTCTGTTTTTTGTAGTGAGGATGAGCAAATGTTTCCTCTGGTCTCACCATCCTAAAAGTTTGAACTGACATTCATGTTCTCCACAAGATAAATTATTGAATAGCTATGAAAACTGGCCTGATCAGATAACAACGTCCAAAACTCTAAGGAGTAGCTCATGCATTTATTTGATTTGATTAATAAGTCAGCTTTCATTAAAAATAATTAGATGCATATGCCATCCTGTTCTTTCTCCTCCAGATGCTCCAAAGCTTCCCTCTGTGTCAGTGAGTCCCTCTGCTGAGATAGTGGAGGGCAGTTCAGTCACTCTGACCTGTAACAGTGACGCTAACCCAGCAGCTAAATACACTTGGTACAAGAATCAAACACAGCTTAGTAAAGAACCACAGCTCACCTTCAGCTCCATCCAGCCCTCTGACTCTGGAGAGTATTACTGTATAGCTGAGAACAAGCTGGGAACGTCAACACCTGAATACATCTCCCTTGGTGTGAAATGTAAGTGTCACTAAATGTATCCAATTCTGTTTTATACCCTTACAAATACATCTATCTTTTGTAATGTTTTCCCCACTTTCCCTCCCTTTAGAGATTTATGTATTACTGTCAAGAATACTACATCAATTATCCAAAAAGTTGGGACATGTTTTTAAAAAGGAGTTTATACTCATATTGTCTGTTGAAACCCTAAGCAAAAATCACTATTATGTTTTAGGGCATAACTATTTTAATCCAATATGATAGGAGTGATGTAGTAGTTCTATTACAGAGAATTAAACTTGCACTGGATCCTGCACAGGTAGATATGCAAAATACAATAAAACAGACACAGCACACTGCACATATAGCAGAAGAATTTACACTAAACAAGTACACGCATCTAAATATAGTAACTTAGCATTCACCTTGACAGTTAGCTCTGTCACACACATCTTTTATCAGTTGACTTCAAAAACATGTTTTCCAAGAGTTCATCCTTCAAATCACTCCATTACTGGTGTCTTACAAAACAACAAGTATAACATAACCTTAGAAAAGGCAGTGACTGTGTTTACCAAGACCAAGGTGATGTTCAATCTAGCTGCTAGCTACACTAACAAGTCATTTACCAGATGCTCTCAGCGTGGTAACATGACAGCCACATGGACACCAAGCTGCTCTGCTAGCTTAGCTAAATAATGCTACATGTCAAAGTAAACAAAAGAAAATAATGTGATGCTGGTGGACATTACATTACAGACTAGCAGAATTTAGTTATGTAGTATTGTTTTAAATTATCTGCTCCACTCACCGTCTTGCTTTTTCTCATCCTCACCTTTGCAGCCATCTGTCATTGTACTTTTCACTCTGCCAATGCTGTAATTTCAAATTTGTCTATTCCCAAGGACTCTACTGTCCTTGGGCCCAAAGCAGTTACCTGTCTTGCCTGGCCGTGAGCAGTGCCTCCACGTGCACTGCTTAGCACTTTTTTCTTACTGCAAGAAGTTCCTGGATCCAAACTAACTGGCGTTAATTTTGAATATTCTCCTGCAGGCAAGACATGTTCACTTGGTTACCTGAGGATTCTAAATTGGCTGAAAATGTGGATTTGAGATTAGATAATTGCCTGTCTCGCTATTTGTTATGAAACACACTGGCAAACTTTTCACAGTGTATCCTGCCTCTCACTGTGGCTGGGAGAGGCTCTAGTCCCCTTATTTCTTAGTTGGAGAACTGCAATATTAATCAAGTGCAACATTCATTACTGTAGCAATTTTGACAGGAGCCACTGTCCCGTCCACATCTGCCTGTCCACAAAGATGACGTTTTTCTCTTGAAATCAAAATGAGACTTGACACTACTGTAGATTAACTACCCCACCTTGTGGTACAAATTTGCAATTACATGGAATCACATCTTCATCATGCAAACTCAAAAACCTCAACTGGCTATTTGAATACATGCAATACATTCAGTGAGGGGACACTGTGAATTATTTGTTCATCAACTTGTCTCTAATACCACCAGCGACACTTGGTCTTTCCACATTCACGTGTTGATCTTTGTCCATGTTTTCTAGGTTGCTAACACTCTCCTGGTGGCACCACTATGAAACTTTTAAAATTCCTTTTTTTTTCCTTTTCTAAAAGATGAATTGTGACGCCACTGGAACATGAAGTCATAATATGGATGAGGACAGTGACTGTTGTACTAAAGCCATTCAAATTCACTGAGCAGCTCCTATGGCATTAAACAAATTAATAACATGCTAATACCTCCTTGTGTTTTCTTTCCCAGATGCTCCAAAGCTTCCCTCTGTGTCAGTGAGTCCCTCTGCTGAGATAGTGGAGGGCAGTTCAGTGACTCTGACTTGTAGCAGTGATGCTAACCCTGCAGCCACTTACTCCTGGTACAAAAGGAACAATCAAACACCTGTCAGTAAATATTCACAGCTGACCTTCAGCTCCATTTGGCCCTCTGACTCTGGGAAGTATTACTGTACAGCTGAGAACAAGCTGGGAACATCAGCACCTAAATACATCTCTGTTAATGTGACATGTGGGTAAAACTATTTATTTAGAAAAAAAAAAGCCTATTCTGATTGTTGTGACTGTTTTAAGTTTTTCTTTACTAATTGCATCAGCTTTGTTTCTTACTTCACATTCACAGTCAGTTGCTGCAGGTCAATGAGCAGCTCTATTAGATGTTGAAAATGTTGTGCCTGACCACATATATTTCTCTGATATGCAGAATATGTGCTCACATCATACTCTTTGGGTTGTACTGTGCCTGAAGTGTTAAGATAGCATCTCTCAGTAACACTTTGGTTAACCTTATTTATATTAAGCACTAATAATACCAGTTTATTTATCTGTTATTTACTTGTTTCTTATTTAAACATTTAAAATTCAAAAACCTACATTTTGTGACGATAAACATATAGGGCTACATTTCTAAATCTTTGAATTCAGTCATTTTCAGTCAGCACAGATGTATAAAGTCAAGCACTTAGCTGAACAGCTTTTGTAATTGTAAAATGTAGGTAGTCCAGTACTTTTGTCCATATCATGTAACTGGAAATGTTTTCTCCTCCAGATGCTCCAAAGCTTCCCTCTGTGTCAGTGAGTCCCTCTGCTGAGATAGTGGAGGGCAGTTCAGTGACTCTGACCTGTAGCAGTGATGCTAACCCAGCAGCTAATTACACCTGGTACAAGGAGGATGAAGACTCACCTAAAGCATCTGGACAGAGCTTCACCATCACTGACTTCAGATCTGAGCACAGTGGGAGTTATTTTTGTGAAGTGCAGAACACCAGAGGACGTCACAACTCCACCTTAAAGCTGAAAGCTGTTGCAGGTAAGTTAGACCAGCCATGTTGATTAAGCTCATACCACATCCATCACCTGGTTGTGTTTTTCTAATATTGGCCAGTTCTTGTGAAAATCCTGTGTGGAGTGAGAAGATGTTGATGTTGATTGTCTCAGTGTAATCAAATGCATTATATCTAAGAGCTTCCACAGCAGTCAATGGTTTATCCTCAGTAATTAAAATGAGCTTAGATTAAGTTCTATGAATAGTGGAATACAGATGCTTTAATGGATTTATCCTGTTGATATTTATATATAACACACTAGCTGGAGATAAATTCTGAATTTCCACGCCCCCAAACACACCCTTTCCGGTTCTTATTTATATATATTTGAGCCCCCAGTTCTACAAGCTGTTCATTCTCGTTTTCGTGCCCCACACTCCCTCACTTTTTTCATTTAGTTTACTTCTTTCACTTCTTTACTTCTCATTAGTACACGTGGATCTGCCAGGCCCAGGAGCCATCGCCAAGGCCTTCCCCAAACCACAGTTCAATTCATGTTTAAGTCATTCGTCTTTATCTACAAAAAAAATACTGTCAAACCTAAAATGAGGACGTGGGGTCAGCTAATGAATGACTTCTAGTAGGTTTAATAATTGCATTTGATCACTGTTTTTAGGAACATGGACAATGGTATCTCTTATGGTTCCTGCTATTCTCCTCATTATTCTTCTGGCTCTCGTACTCATCTTTCTCATCCTGTGGTTCATGTGAGTGCATCTTTAGTGTCAATTATTCTGTGGTCTAAAATTTGTTCATCTTAACTTTGAGTTTTGTTCTTTTGTTTGTCTTTTAAAATGGATTTTAATAAATGAACATAACAGAGCCTCCAAGCAGCAGATTCCTGAGCCTGTAGAGAGACCAGATGACAGTGAAGAGGTGAGACTCTAAGTAAGAAAACACTTTCAAAGTGACTGCTGCGATCTCTAGTTTCCAGCTTGACTTAAAGTAATAACTGATTGGGCAGTAACTGTATATTACTTTTTAATCTTACAGCAAACCATGTTCTTCTTTGTGTTTCATTTTACATGTGTTTACTCTTACATTTAGTCCAGGATAACAAAATGGACTGGTAAACACATGAGCTAAACAGGTAGCCTGGCTGAACACTGAAGGCTAGGGAAACAGAGGGTTTAAATACACAAGGAATGGCGAAGGAAGGCAAAACACATGGGGAACACAAATTAGACACAAAGAGATGGAGAAAGCTAAACTATTCACACTGAACATAGAACGGAAGACTGTCACAATAAAACAGGAAACCATGAGACGTAGACTGACACGAGCCTGACAAAGGAGTGGAGGAAGGCCAGAGGAGAGAGGGAGCAAGGAAACACAACAGAGAGAGGACGAGACCAAAATATGAACAGGCCCAGTTACTAACTCAGACAACCAAAACCATAAATACTGAATAAGCTCAAGAATATAAGCAAACTAAACTAGCAAATATAGGATAAAGAGGACGTAAAACAAGGCTCCAAAACACATAAAAACCAAAACACTGGGTCAACGAGCCAGGTACGCTAACATGAACAGGAAATAAACCAACAATAACTAATGTGGATTTTGTCTCTCTGCTTCAGAAAAATCAAAATAGTAAACTTTCCTTATAAGTTGTACTTACCTTAAGTTCTCTATGTATATAATCCATGCGTGTAAAATAGTTATGTTTCTAATGTCTGCAGCTATGGCCAACAGAGGATGACATTGTCTATGCTAGTGTCCACTTTTCCAAACATCAGGCAGATCATGTTTACACCCAAATTAGACCATCTCTGACCAAAAGTCACAGGAAGGAAAAGGAGGAAGAAGCAGAGATGCTCACATTTAGGAGTGCAAGTACCACACCAGGGTGAGTTCCTTCTCACACAACATCTATCAGGCTAAAAGTAGATTTATTTTGTTGTTGTTTTTTTAAAATAATGTTTGTCTTTTTTTGATCACTGTTCAACATACATATTACATCAATATCATACCTACAGAAACCAAGAAGCAGCAGATCCAGCTCCTCTGTATGATTAAAAACCCGACATGGAAAGCCAAGTCTTAAGCTAATTTTTCCATGGTAATGTTTTAATATCTTTTTGAAAAGAGATAAGTGGGAATTCAATGCATGCATGCACAGTGCTTAACACATTTATTAGACCATCTATCATAAAAACAAAAAGAAACAAATCATGTAGAAATCTGCCAAAAACTAACTAAAACGTATATTATTATTGATTAGGCAGCTGTGGTGTGAACCTTACATTGGGTAGTGATCTAATAAATGTTTTTTGTATTATATTTTTACTGGTAAGTTTGTCCAGAAATACGCTTGCATCATAATTTTAAAGACAATTTTAAAATCTGACTGACACTTTTTTTTCTTGTGTCTCTTCTACCCGTCTGCAGGCAGATATCACAACAAATTAATATGGAGTTGAGCAACATCAATCACCAACTTCCTGGATAATCATACCAATCATTGTTTCTACTTGAGTCCGAAGTAACCAGAACCTTAAAACCCACATCTCTGTGATGTGCTGACCACCCCCTCAATTTCCATACATTATAGATATTGCTGGTATATTATGCTGCATTTGTGTTTTGGAGTACACAAAAATGACAACAATAATAATAATATTTTATTTTGCATAGAATCAGAGAACTTTGGTGAAGCAGCCAAAGCCACCTCTTGGTTCATGGGGTACAAATTGTATTTCTGCAAAACTATCTTTACCTTATCCTGTCAACTCTAAATGCAGAATACTATAGCCTGTCTGCAGCTTACAGATTGTACACATTCGTCATTAATCAGTGATGAACATGATATTATCAGGAACAATCAATGATTATGTTTCTATATATTTGAGGATCATTTTGTATGTATCACAAGCCATGTTTACATGGACACAAGTAAATCAATTAAAAATATGACCGAAATAAAAACGCTTCATGCCAATTGGATGATTCTAACCCAGTCACGCTCGTTCACATCACAATTTCTTTCTGATCAAGACAGGTGGCTTATACTGTTTATTAATGTGATTGGTGTGCATGGAAACACCTTTCCTGATGTTTGGGGTAAAATTATCCTTACTCTGCATGTATGTGTTACTTCAGCTATATGGTGACTCACTGTATTACTGCCTTTACAGCAGCTAATGGTATACATTGTGTTAGTTAAACAAAACTGGTCTGTATCCAACACAAAAATCCACTGGTTCCTTGTCTTTGGTGGAGGAGGGGCATCTAAATTTAATGTCACTGGGGTGAAATTAATGTCCTGCAGTCTACTGTTCATTGGGAGACAGAGAAGACAAAGGAGAGAGTACTGCTGGGCTTGTAGCTTCATTAAAGACACCAGCATACACAAAATTAATATGGGAAAAGAAAAATGATACAGAAGTCCTAAAAGAGAGAGGAGACAAACCAAAATCTGTGGCATGTAGAAAGGTGATGATAAAGGGTGTTTGTTTCCATCGAAAATCATGACTTTTTCTTTTACTATTTCTGGACGAATCTGCCTATGATTTAGTCTGTTCAAATGCTTGATGCATTTAGAAAAATCCCCTGATTTAAGGTTTAAAGCACAAATTCTTCTGAATGTGAAGCACATGTAAAAATGGCTATAGATTTTTCAATTAGTTCTTAGATTAATGTAGATTAAGCCAGATCTGTCAGTGAATGCAAGGTTTAGCAATTTATTGCATGCGTTTTGTCTTCTACTGTTAAAGTTAGATGTGGAGCCAAAGGATTCCATTTGATAGCAACAATGTGCATCTGAAATGTTTGTGCACATAGCATTAATAGACACAAGCTTTTGTGTGCAGACTAAAAACAATATAGTGGCTCTATAAACAGTAGCTAACATGCTTGTAAAAGTGTCTACTTGACAAAGAAAAAAGAAAAATAAATGACATATAATCTACAGAGTATTTTTTTGCTAATCAAACTGTAGTTTCCTTTTGCTGCCAGTAGGTGTTTGTAAATAATGAAATTATTTATTCCTACTATACAGTGAAAAGGGGTGAACTGGGACCAAAATATGCCAGGGCATTTCGGTCATGGCGGCCCACTATGATTATTTCTACTACATGCAAAAGCACACATGACATACCAGAGGATATATGGACTGTTAATTTCACTAGTGTTATTTCTCTGGTTACCTATCAATGATAAATCCTCCGTTTTAGCAAAGCAAAGTTTTAAATATGTTTTAAAATATTACATGATAATAACTGTAACGCCTGCAAACTGTAACTTCATGGCAGGCTAAAATACCACAAAACTGTACACCAAATCTACTTGTAGCATCATTAAAAATGAAGGCTATAAAGGCATTTCTCTCTCTCATACACACACAGTTTGTGCACTGACACCTAACTCTGCTTTAATTCACTATTGTTATTATTATTATTATTATTAGTAGTAGTAGTAGTAGAAGTAGTTTTTTTTTAATAAACTTTATTTAACAAACAATGAGTATACAACATACGAACAGATGAAGTATACAAAACAACAACATGAACACAGTAGTAGAAGTAGTATACACTGACTGTGTGCAAGCTTACGTGTATGCAAGCCCCTCCCCCAACGCGGTCTCTCTCTCACACATACACTCGCGCAACTACACTCACTTACACTTACACACTACAGCCCTTTGCACTCCCTACATGAAATGCCCCTGTTAACATTTCGGCTACTTTTACCGGGCTGACAGTAGCTAATCCGATCTCTTCCTCAAGCTTTCCCTGTGCCACGTCTCTCTCCTCATCCTCCTCCCTGATTCGCTAATTCTGCCTCCTCCTCCGGCCCTGCACCAGCTGCTGCTGCAGTATAACTTGTGGGGGCAAACATATCGGTAAATTATGCGCATTTTGTTGAGTCGACTTGAAGGCTTTTTTGCCTTTTTTCTCTGAGATTTTCTGCTTCCCACTTGCGCTCTTTTGGGTTGTCCATAGCCGCTCCTCTCCAACTCCGGTCAGCTCAAATGGCAAAACTTGAGGGACAGGCGGGCCGAGGAAGGCTGAGAGATTTCATTGGATTAGCCTAATGTCCTTCAAATAAATAAATAAACAAATAAATCAACAAATCGCGGTCGATAAACATGATTCATGATCTACTTTTAATTTTAATATATATCGGCCAAAAGATGTGCGTCGGCCCACCGGCCATTGCCCGGTATGCCTGTCAGCCCTGACAGTGACATATTGTTTGAACACTTTATTCTCCTCTGGATTATGTTGGTTTCTTTTGCTTTACTTGTACAATAACAAATACTTATTTAGTGAAGTCACCACACAGGCAAAATCAGTACACCTTCTTTCATTTCTAAGGTTTTATCAGGACTTGTAACACTGTGGTATTATTTAGCAAAAATTAAAGCCCCTTTTCCATTATTACCTGGTGTGAAAAACTAAAAATATCACATGATTCAGTACCTTTTAGAGCCTCATTTAGCCTCTATTTGAATGAATCCTTTTCTGTCTTTGTTTTCTCTCTCTCCTCTGACTCTCAGCTTCATGGATTTTGACCTGTTCTGTCATGGCCCTCTGTCCTTCAGGTGCACTCCTGCCTTTTGTCTTTCTCTTCCTCCCTTACTTGCTACGTATGTATGTATGTATGTATGTATGTATGTATGTATGTATGTATTTATGTATGTATGTATGTGTAGAAAAAAATAAAAATCCAACTCAAAGTTGTCTTGTATTCATTCTGAAGGTAAATACTTTTTGTACAAAGTATCAGTATTGGATCAATAACAGCCTGAATTTTACTTGGTATCACATCGGAAAGAAAATCAGTGCTATCTCACATCACCATCACCTGAGTGCATCCACCTGGACCAAACCAAATCATGAAATAAGGAGGGGGGAGGCAGGAACAGAGGCCAATTGGATTTTATTCTTCGTTGCCCAAAACAAAACTAATGCTAGGAAATATAACAATTATAAGTACTTTGTGAAGCAAATATAATGTTATTGTAACTAGTTAGAAATATTCTTAAAACGAAACAAAACCAAAAAAGTATTGACTGTTCTGTTTTCTACGGCCTCTGTCAGTCAAAGTGCTTAGAATCGTCAGCACTTTTCTCCACCTTTTGGGGCCCCTGGTTTTGGCTGTAAAGTCAGTCAGAGAGCCTGCAGTGTTTTCTTCACAGTGGTTGCCACAGCATTTGTTTCTGATGACAGCTCATTGAACTGTTTTCTCACAAAATTGCCTGGCTTGAGCAGCTGGGTGTGGGACTTTACTAAGAGCTGTGCTGGGGTCTCTGGCTGCTGTAAGAAGTGCGAAGAATGCACTGGTGCTACACAGCTCAGGTGGCAGCCTGTTGTGAATATCTAATACTGTTTGGCCTGTTTTACCTGGTCATTTATTGCTTATATTTATCATTGTGTTTTTGTAGTTTTTACTGAATGTATTTAGCATTTTAGTTTCAGAACAAATGTTAGTGTTTTTATTTGATATGACTGAGCACTTGGTTTTAGGCTGAGTGTCTAAAACAGCAAAATCCAGCTTTTGGGAATACTATTTATCTGAGATCCTTTTAGTTGCTGCATTTGGTTACAGGTGGACAGACCAGTAGCACTGTGGCCTCCCTGGTGGTAGGCTCCCACATTCACATTTCCATCATTGTACAGCATTTTGGATGTGAAGTTGATGTTGTGTGTCTTTTCACCTTCCTTCTTCAGGGCCCACACCTTACTTTGCATTTACTGATCGATTTTTGGACACATGTAGCCAGTGCTACAGTCTATTTTAATGGGGTTTTAAGCTTTTTAACTTTCCGCTATATTACTCATGTTAAGTAGATCTTATACTGAAACAATTTCTCTACTGGGGTGTATTTTTGAACCTGTGTAGCCTTTAGTTTAACTAGCTGCATCGCAACATTTAGGTAACTCTCCCATGACCACACTGCCACTTCCAAAAGAACTGCTTCTCGATTTCCATCCTTAACACCTCTGTTGGAGCTGATCTGACCCACTCAGATCAATGCTTTGATTCCATTAAATCGATAAGTGATAGCTCCGACTCCACCTAGTTTTAAAAAAAATATTCAAAAGTTGCACAGAAAGGTAAGCAGGGGAGGAAGTGACACACAGGAGTGGCACAGACTGTTTTCACAATAAAGCACTCAGTGCTGAGTGCTACTACAGACAGTTTTGGTTTGAAGAAGCAAAACTACAGCATAGATTTAATGTCACAGGGTATTTCAGGGCTCAGGCTGACCTCCCCTGACTGAATGAGCATCTTTCATCCTCTTTCACTCACTTATGTAGGGTTTCTTTATATGTTGTTGTACAGTTAGGTTTCCCAATATGAATTACCTTAACCTCTTAAGACCCGAACTCTTTCATGCATGCCATGAAAGAGTGAATGTAAAAATTCACTGGGGTGAATGTAAAAACAAAAGAAATGTAAAAACAAAGAATTACCAGATTTTTTTTTTTTTTTTTTTACCTAATTTTTGTTTTTGAGAAAAATGAGATCCACATATGAGGACATTTGTTTCAAATTTTGATAGAACAGTGGCAGTATAATGTCCTCGTAAGTGGATATCAGGCCCTTGTAGAGAAAATTAAGTATTTTGGTCTAGACGTCCCAAAATGTGATGTCCACATATGTGGACGCCAGGTCCTAGGAGGAATTTGTTGAGATCTCGTGTTACATAAATAAAAGTTGTAAAACTAGTTCTTGTTCTCTCTATAAATGTCTTTGGTCATGTTGAGCTGAGGTTTGGAATTAGAACGCTTTAAGACTTAATAGAAAATATGAAGGAGCTACATGTGCACGGAAACCAGAGCGTCCCGGGTTTACTGGCATGATACTGATTATTAATGGGAAGATGAAGGAAGTGTGATTAGTTTAACAGCTTGACTTCTGTCTTCTACTTACTGAACTGATCACTGAAAAACATTATCGTTAAAAGACGGCATCTTTCTCTATGGTAAGTAGAGGTTCATGTTTTCATATAGTTATTTGATAGATTTTTTACAGTAAAATACAAGAACTCAATTTTTTACTGATGTAATTTTATTTGAAGTAGCAGAGAAAGATGAGAGGAGCAGCCATGAGTGTAACTGCAGCAGCAGTGAGTGGATTTGTTGTACTGCTTCTCACTGCACCAGGTACTGAATACCTAACTTTTACAACAAAGGCTAAGAGAGTTACATTTACTTTAAAAGTTTACAAATATGATGTTTAAAATTATTGTGTTCATTAAAGAGGGATATTATTGTATCAATAAACTGGTCTTCACAGATCTGGTAAATATTTTCACATGTTCAGCATCTCTCATTAGCTTTATAAATACATAGACATGGGTAGGACTGTTTGATATAACTTTCTGTGGGTCTGATAATAGTTTATCTGAAGGATTCAGTGATGAGTGTCTGTACTAAAAAGGGAACCAAACCTCATAAATTAATTTCCATAACTTTCCATTCTGTATTTAGTTACTTGTAAATGAGCCCTTAGAGACCTACAAATACAGCAACAGGAGCATGAAGCACTTCTGTTTTATGTAAAACTCATCAGACTCATTAGAGAGAAGAGAAGTAAAAGCTGAACATCTGGGACTCACAAAACAACATTTAGGTTACAAAGTCCTATTTATCTCCTAGTAAACTTCCTCAGGCTTGCAGTCTCTTTGTTCACTATAGCTTAACCCTTGTATGGTGTTCGTATTTTTGTTACTCAGCCAGTGTTCATGGGTCTGGTGGACCCGCTAGAGTTTTGGCTTTCCAAATTAACACTAACAATTTTATGTTAAATTACTCAGATGTTTACTTCATCCCAATTACAAGCCATATGAACAGCAAACATTTTTCCCCTTTACCTTTGTTAGAGCACATTTGTGAATTAATGTGCTTCTTTTTTTGAATAAAATGTTATAAAGAAATAAAATCAGTTATAATCAAGTGAAGTGAGTGGAAAGACACAACACATTTACACATGAAGCAATATGTTTCACAACTATTGATTTTTATTCATTTGAACTTCATTAGACAAATAACTCATTCAGGACAGTTTACATAACATGAGTTGAACACATACAGTAGCAACATCAGTCTCGACACATAAGCCCCACTGAATTCTTTGCCTATTTACACCAGCCTATCCAAAACATGAGGGGCAGAGTTTCACTGTGTGTGTGTTGCATATGCATTTCTTACACTTGCTGCATGTGTATTGAGTTTTCCTGTCCAACTTGGGTCCACAGACTTCGCACCGCTTCTTTTTGTTGCTGCTGGCCACAACCTAGTTGAAACGATCAGAAAAGCTACTAACACCTCTCTCTCTCTTGCAAGGCATAAATGTCAGACATTTACTGCAACAGCATCACACACTTACTTCAGGCTTGGCAGATGGTGGTTCTGTAGGCCGGGGGGATGGGGTGCTAGCATTCTCCTCCTGAATTTGTCTCACGATTGCTGCAGAAGCTGGTGTTCTTGGAACAATGTGTTCCAAGAACAATGAGGATTTTAGGTCTCACCAGTGCCTTTCCCAGTTCCTCAAGAAAGAGGCGTCTCCTCTGGAGCTTCCCCCTGTTCCAATCTTTGTTTACTGCCATCCAGATGACAAAGGCGTTGTATGCTGAGATGTCCAACATGTCAAAGAATATCACCAATGGCCAGCGTAGGGTCCTCCTTTTGCAGCTGTAGGCAGTCACCAGCTTGTCCATGTTGTCCACCCCTCCTTTCGTGGCATTGTAATCCATGATGATCTCAGGCTTTTGATGATCCTGGTCACAGACTCTTCCATCCCTGTGCAGTGTACTCATGAGTACCACATTCTCTCCTTTCTTTGGCACATAGGAGACCAGGGACGTGTCAGCTGTGTACACAAACTTGGATGACTTGACAGGCCTGTTCTTCATAGTCATCAGTTGAGGTGGGAGCTCAGATTTGTTTTTTCGTATTGTTCCCACCATGGTCAGCTTTCTCTTTAGAACCTCCTGTCCTAGCTTGTGTGAGGTAAAAAAATTGTCACATGTGATATTGTGTCCACTGAATCCCTGAGTCAGGTCCAGGACAACTCTCGTGCCTTGATTTTTCTCAGGGGCTCCTCCATCAGGTTTCCCTGTGTAGACTTGTAAGTTCCAAGCGTATGAGGAAGTAGCATCACAGGCAGCCCAGATCTTTATACCATATTTTGCAGGTTTTGATGGTATGTATTGCCTAAAGAGGCAGCGGCCTCTAAATGGCATCAGCTGCTCATCAATGGTGACATTAGGTCCAGGGTTGTAAAACAGGGGGAGGCGGTGCACCCACTTATCCCACACTGTCCTGATGGCAGCTAGCTTGTCTCTCTGCTGTCGAGCTGGTCTGTCATCTTGGTTATCAAAACGGATAATCCTGGAAATTTTGTGGAAGTTTTCCAGAGACATTGATGCACGAAAAAGTTCTCTGCCAGTTTCTGCATCCCACAGGGATTCTGTGGATTCCCCTTTGGACCTGAAAACTCCAGCAAGGATAAGAACCCCAAAGTAGGCCTGTAGATCAATTTGGTCCATCTCCTTCCACCTCTCTCCAAAAACACGCCTTCCTTCTAGATTACTGCAATCCAGAATAATTTTCTGGATGGAATCTGGGATGAAAAGATCAAATGAAGACTTGATGTCCTGCACATGAGTAACTCCCAGCCGTGTTGGCCCTGGTTGCATCCTTATCACATTAGCAGCTCTGCAGGGTGGCTCATTTCTTGGGCAAGAAGACCATTCAATTTCACCATTTTTTGACATCCATATTTCTTCACTTGCTGTCTGGTGGGCTTGTTCTGGTCCTGGAGCTGGCTGCTGACGAGCTGGTTCTGGAGCTGGCTGCTGACGGGGTACTCGTCTTCGTTTTGTTATTAAATGGTGCTCAACCTCATCCTCTTCTTCAAAGTCACTGTCAGACTCTGAATTTTCAGAAATGTGATCCTCATATTCTGAAACCTCTTCCTCGACGTCATCATCAGAAGCTCCTCTTTCTTCCAAAATCAATTGCAAGGCCTGTGCAGCAGATAATCTTTTGGCCATCTTGATCAGTTGTGATAAGGACCATACTGGCAAAGTCTTATTTATAGTATTATGCCCCTAATTTGCAGGTGGTACAGGGTATGACAAAAAAAAATTGGATCCCGCAAGAGAGCGGGTAAAATGTTCAGGAATGTAAGAGCAGATGGCGTTGATAGTTGAATTTTCAACAATGTTGCAACTTTGTGCGGGAGCAGGAGGGGAAGAAAAACACTATCAGCAGCACCAGAAAGGAGGAAGACAGAGTGTGGGAACACAGGACCTACACTTTCAACACTTTTATTAGACCTGGGTCCTGTGGACCCGCACACCTTGTATGTAATGTAAATGCGTGGGGGGAGGTACAGTATGCGGTCATTGAAAATTTGTTCAGATATTTGTTCTTCACAGAAAATAAGCCAAAGCCAATGAATTTCAGGTTAGAAAAATAATTAAATGTTTAATTTTTCTTTTGAAAAAAACTCAAAACGGGTCCCACAGACCCGAACACCATAGAAGGGTTAATACATGAATGCTTGAAGAAATCCCAACTCATGAACATAAAGTGTGACAGTGTGATGAAAAAGAGAGAGCTCTACTTTCATAGTATCACATCTTTTTCTTTTTCATGTTTTCTTAGAATAAAGGAACCTTATAGAAATGTTTCTATTATTAATGTCACTGTGATTGTGTCTGTAGTGTGTGCTCTGTGTTACAGCGGTACTGGGTCAGAATGGTTGGTCAGTGACTTACACTTCCACTCACATCTGCGCCTTAAAAGGATCAACAGTGGACATAGACTGCAGCTACAGTTACCCAAATGATAGGAACCGTGGAATCATGGTTCAGGAAAGATTTTGGTTTATTAGAAATGAGTATTATGGGCCAGTGGATTTGAGAACAGACCCAGACTACAGTCACCGAATTAAGCACCACTTTCATGAGAACGACTGCACTCTGAGGATCACAGATCTGAGAGAGAGAGACTCAGCAGAGTACAAGTTCAGATTTATAACAAATCAGTCAGATGGAAGTTATACTGGCTCACCTGGAGTCACTTTGACTGTCACAGGTAAGATTTTCATTGATAGTATTGTGTTTTAAAATCTTTTAGTCATGCTGCTTACTTTCTGTGCTGCTCTGAATGGCTGTTTGCGTGTTTTCATTTACTTTGATGGTTTAGTTAAAATGAAGACGATTTGTTCTTTCCTTCCATATTCAGACCTGCAGGTGAAGAGAGGAAAATCATCAGCCCACACAGAGCTGCAGTGTCACAGCAGCTGTGATGTAATTGATCCTCCATCATATGTTTGGTACAAAAATGGACAGAAAATAAAAGAAGAAGCATCTTCTCTGAGAGTCTCTGTTGGAGATGATGACAGCAGCTATTCCTGTGCTATTAAAGGACATGAGGGTTACCGCTCTGCTGCAGTGTGTGAGTTTACTCCACAGTGTCACCATAAACCATGTAACATGTGAAATAAAATTTTCAATATTAGGAAAAAAAACAACACAATATTTAAAGGTCCCTTTTAATGTCCTCCAGATGATCCAAAGCCTCCCTCTGTGTCAGTGAGTCCGTCTGGTGAAATCAAGGAGGGCAATTCAGTGACTCTGACCTGTAGCAGTGAAGCTAACCCAGCAGCTACGTATGTCTGGTACAAGAGGAACAGCCAACCACTCAGCAAAAACCCACAGCTCATCCTCAGCTCCATTCAGTCCTCTGACTCTGGACAGTATTACTGTAGAGCTGTTAATACAGTGGGAAGTAGGACATCTGAACATATTTCTATTAACGTGAAATGTGAGTGGGAATAATTTCATATATTTCACCCATCAATAACTTCTGTCTTTCACAGTGAGATGTTTTTTTTTCTCCTTTTAAATATTTTTAACATGAAGATGAATTTGATATTGAAATACTAGATGTTACATTATGTAAATATTTCATCATTTTCACAAAATACTAACTGATTGTATAACTATATTTTTTTCCCAGATGCTCCAAAGTTTGTGTCAGTGACGGTGAGCCCTTCTAATGAATTCAGGGAGGGCGGTGCAGTGACTCTGACCTGTAGCAGCGATGCTAACCCAGCAGCTACGTATGTCTGGTACAAGATAAATGGAAGAACACCTCTTAGTGAAGAAAGACAGCTTGTCTTCAGCTCCATCCAGCCCTCTGACTCTGGACAGTATTACTGTACAGCTGTTAATAAATTAGGGAGGAAGAGATCTGAATATATTTCTATTAACGTGAACTGTGAGTGGAAATAATTTCATATATTTCTCTCAGATCCATCAATAACTTCTCTCTGTGATAGTGAGATGTAATCTCCCTTCAGATAATTTTTTTAAATTTTATTTTTTATATACTGCATCAGTTGTCATAAAACTTCGGCTCATTCCTTTAGTAATTCTACAGCCTCACACTCCTTCTCTGCAGAAAAAAATCTGTTGAAGGACTCCACTTGTGGCTGTTACATTATGTCAGTTCCACATCATTTGCACAATGATGTTTTGTCTCACAGATGCTCCAAAGTTTGTGTCAGTGACGGTGAGCCCTTCTAATGAATTCAGAGAGGGCGGTGCAGTGACTCTGACTTGTAGCAGTGATGCTAACCCAGCAGCTCAATACTCCTGGTACAAGAAGAATGGACAAAAACCTCTGAGTAATGAACGGCAGCTCTCCTTCAGCTCCATCCAGCCCTCTGACTCTGGAGAGTATTACTGTACAGCTCAGAACAAAGTGGGGAGGAAGAGATCTGAATCTACCTCCATTGATGTCAAATGTGGGTGAACAAGTTTACCTTTTTACTCGATCACTTGCTTGTTTTCGATGCTATCCAATATAGATTTTTGGGCCCATCTCAAGATTCCCAGAATCTTTTGATGATATCATGTACTGCAGATGATCATGTATTGAAAGTCTTCACAATTTTACATTGAGGAAAATTTTTCTGAAGTTGTTCCACAATTTGCAGATAAGATTTTTTGTATTTGGTATTTGGGTTATGTAAATATTAAATCGATTGGCTCATGAAGTCATGATGTGGCTGAGAACACATCTCTGCTAGCACCATCCAGATTTCCTCACTGAGAAGCTCCAGTAGCATTAGATTCCTTGAGTTGTTTGATTTGATTAATAATTCAACCTTTGAAGGAACTAATAAACATGCTGTTGTCTGCCTGTGTTTCCTCCAGATGCTCCAAAGTCTCCCTCTGTGTCAGTGAGTCCTTCTGGTGAAATCACAGAGGGCACTTCAGTGACTCTGACCTGTAGCAGTGATGCTAACCCAGCAGCTACGTATGTCTGGTACAAGAGGAACAGCCAACCACTCAGCAAAAACCCACAGCTCATCTTCAGCTCCATCCAGTCCTCTGACTCTGGACAGTATTACTGTACAGCTGTGAACAAGCTGGGGTCAACACTTAAATCCATCACTATTGATGTGAAATGTGAGTGAAACTATGTATAATCTATAGGGATGGGTATCGTTTAGGTTGTATCCGATACCGGTGCCAAACCGGTACTTTTGAAACGGTGCCGGTGCTTAAACGGTGCTCAAACCGGTGCTTAAAGAATGAAGAACACAAACTTTGTCCAAAAACCTCTCATGTTCAGCTGTTTTTTTTTTGTAAAAAGATAACAATGTTAGCCTTTTCTGCAGCTATAGGGCATATATGCTCTCACTCTTGGCTGGAAGCAGTGCTTAAACAATGGAAAAAACACAAACTTTGTCCAGAAACCTCTCATGTTTAACTGTTTTCCACTTTTTCTTTGGTCATTTTAGCCTTTTTGGCCAGGGTGAAGGGAGTATCTGCCATCAAACAAGAAGACAGCCGCATGTAACTACGACGGTGTTTGCTAGTTCACCTTACATGCATTAATGTAATAATGTGGTTAGCGTACTCAACGTTAATTACACACGAACAACATGAAGCTACTCACGCAGAGGAGAACGGCTGCTGCTGCCATCATCATCCGTCATCATTTCTGCTACGCTGACAGGGCTAGGGCCCAGGACTCTACTCTTCGGGTTTTTGGGGGATGTTGCTAACTCCGGGTCCGATAACAGGCACCACACCCGCAGTAGATGTGCACGGTGTGAGGTCTCGCAGCAAGCTATCAAATACGGTGCATTTCTCGGCTTTAAAAACCCCCCGCTATGCGTCGCCAGGTGTTTCATCAGATTTGAGGTGTTACCTCCTTTGACAGTATCACAGTATCAGCTTAAAGCACTTGTTGCAGGCTGCTGAGTTTGCATCTTTTGCTGTGAAGTACAGCCAGACTTTTGATCGCTTCGCCTTGGGCGTTTTTAATCTGTAGCTCTGCTCTAAAAGAACGTACGTACCTGGCCCCGCCTACTATTCTCGGAAACGTAAAATGATTGGCTAGAATTGGCTCAGGAAAAAAAAAGTACCGAAATAAAGCACTGAAATGTGCGCTGCTTTTCGGTCTGGTTACTACCGTTTATGTCAGATGGCACCGGACACCGGTACCCATCCCTAATAATCTATAATTAGTAAAAATATCTATGCTATCATCTTTCTTCTTGTCTGTCTATTTCGTGATTACAGTCTGCAGTGACATTTATCACAGGTCAGACAGAGGATTAAATCACCAGCACAATCACTGCTGTGATTGTGCTGGTGATTTAATAAATAAATAACTCTTAAAGGAAATTCTAGGCGGTGTGAGGTTTTGAAAAACATGTATATTGCTCAACTTCTCTTCATTACTGAGAAACTTTACATGTAAGACTCTGATGATACTGTAAGGACTTTTTATGCCAAGCTTGAAAAGTGGTTAAAAATGTATGGATAGATGATCTAGCCCTGCGAGAGGTTTAAAACCTGTTCAGGGTGTATTGACAAGTGTGAGAAAATGGATGATAGTGACAGTGACTTAGATGAGAAGTACCACAACCAAGCATTGGCAGAAAAACACAAAGTTCCAGAAAAATTCTCAATGAAATGAACCTTTTGAGACTGGACAGAGTGTCACACCTTCAGATCACCTTCACATTCTGCTGGTGTGAATGTTAAAAACAGCAAACATGCTCATTTTACTGAAAGAACAGACAGTTGTGGAGTTAACAATAATAAACTGTCATTTGATCAGCTTATATTGTGTATGAGGATGTTGAACTCCAATTGAAACTCTCTGTGTTTTCTCCTCCAGATGCTCCAAAGCTTCCCTCTGTGTCAGTGAGTCCTTCTGGTGAAATCAAGGAGAACATTTCAGTGACTCTGACCTGTAGCAGTGATGCTAACCCAGCAGCTAATTACATCTGGTACAAGGCAAACAATCGAACACCTCTCAGTACAGATTCACAGCTCTCCTTCAACTCCGTCCAGTCCGCTGACTCTGGAGAGTATTACTGTACAGCTGAGAACAGGCTGGGAACATCAACACCTGAAAAACTTTCTGTTGATGTGAAATGTGAGTAAAACTGGTTGTTTCTTTCAGCTGATGACTCGGCGTTTGTTAACATTAACAGTCAGCTGCTACAGATCAATGAGCAGCTGCACTGGATGATGTAAAGGATGTTTCATTTAGTAGCTCAGACTATGCTGTTAAACTGCACTATATAAAAGTTCAAATACACAGTTACAAATGTTGTTTCCTCCAGATCCTCCAAAGCTTCCCTCTGTGTCAGTGAGTCCCTCTGCTGAGATAGTGGAGGGCAGTTCAGTCACTCTGACCTGTAGCACTGATGCTAACCCAGCAGCTAGTTACACCTGGTACAAGGAGGATGAAGACTCACCTAAAACATCAGGACACAACTTCACCATCACTGACATCACACCTGAACACAGTGGGAGTTATTACTGTAAGGCCCAGAACAACAGAGGACATCATTACTCCACCTTACAGCTGACTGTATCAAGTAAGTGAAACCAGAAATGTTGATTAAACACTGAAAGTTATAACTCACCATCTGGACTTTGTTCTCTGTTTGTGTTTGTGAGTCATAAGCGACACATGTAGTTGTCTCATGCAGCTTTCTGTTTTTAATTAAACTGGGGATTTTTGGTTTGCTTAAGTTTAAGTAATTAAGTGAGATTATGTTTTATAAATCCATTGACTTACAGTGTTGATGTCTAAAATTGGGGTCACACCCTTAACTCTAAATGATTTGACCACTTTTCTTTGTTCAGGAGCATGGAAACCAACAGTTGTATCAGGAGTCTCTGCTATTCTCCTGGCTCTCCTACTCGTCTCTGTCATCCTGTGGATCATGTGAGCAGATGCTAAGTGTCATTTATTGTGTAGTTGAGTTTGTAATATCAGTGCACTTAGCACGTTGATCTAACCATTAAAAATGAATTATCCTGACCAGAAAAAAGAGATCCCCCAAGCAACAGCAGCCTGAGCCTGGAGAGAGACCGGACACTAGTGAACAGGTGAGAGGAGAGAGGTGAACTATTTTGGTACAAAAGAAACAAAAACACATTCTAGCATTAAAGTGACTGCTGCAGTAGCTGTATACTACTCTGAGATCCACCCTAAAATCTGTTATTCATGAGCATAAGCTTTCTTTTACCTCCAAAAGCATCTCCATTAGTTGTGTTTGTAGTCAAAGTTAAAGCACTGATCTTAATCTTTTATGAATTGTATATTTCTTATGTCTACAGCTGCAATCTGCAGATGGTGAAGTCGTCTATACTACAGTCTGCTTTGTCAAACACAAGGGTGAAGCGGTCTACGCCAACATCAGACCAGCTCAGGCCAAAAAACACAAGGAAGAAGACGAGAGGGTCGTCTACTCTGCTGTCACTTTCAGGAGTGCCAGTACTGCCCCGAGGTCAGTGACTTCTCTTGTGTTTACAGAAATAAAACAACAACTTAATTCAGTCTGTTTTGAGCTTTTTGTGATATCTGTTCAGCAGAATCCAGACCACAACTCCAGAAGATGCAGAGGATCCAGCTGCTCTGTACAGCACAGTCAACAGACTTTCAAGACATGGAAAACCATCTCTCTAGCAGACTTTTTATCCATGGTAATCTTTTAAAATCTTTATGAAGTCCTAAGTATGCATCCAGCACTCCTGAATACAGTTTCATCAAAGACAATTTTTAATTTGACTGACCTGTTTGAGTTCTCTCTCCTACGTCTTCACACAGACGTCATAACTAACCTGTATGAAATTGAGCAGCATTGTGTTTAAGGTCATTTCTGTCATTTTATGGGCACTTTTCCATTGTCACAAGAATCACTACTCTTCCTGGGGTATTGGTCAGATATTAATGAAACATACACATGTTACAGTAACTTATTAATTATGATGACTCTTGATCCAGATGTGCTAATGACATAATTGATACTATTTTCTTGTTTCTTTTGTTTCCCCATGCTCTGGATTATTTTGGTTTTTACTGTAATTATTCAACTCCAAAAATGATTGTAATTTTTTTCTTTTACCCGTATGTAAAATACTTTCTGTGATGTATTCATACATCACTAACTTCACAATTATTAGCAATAAGGAGCCACTTAATGAAATATATACTTATAAGTCCCTCTAAATGTATTTATTTCCTAACATTATTTTTGTTTTGTTTTTGGTAGAAAAGAATAAAGCCTCTGACCCTGCCTCACACCTCCTTATTTCGTGATTTGGTTTGTAAGATTCTAGGATATACTGCAATTCTCTGTACATGGGCCTCCAATTCTCTCTCCTCCAGCGTTTGCAATTAGTTCAAAAATGCCGCAACACACCTCTTAACTGGCACCAGAAGGCACGATCACATCACCCCAGTTGTAGCCAATCTACACCGGCTCCCTGTTAAATATTGTATCGTTTTTAAAATCTTTTTGTATACTTTTAAAATTTTAAATAACCTGGTGCCCAGTTACCTAACAGACCTTCTCGACGTGTATAACCCCAAGAGAGCGCTCAGATCCTCTAACCAACTGCTCTTAGTGCAACAAAGGCCCTGTCGAAAGACCAGAGGGGACCGAGCTTTTGCAATTGCCGCACCCAAACTCTGGAACAATCTTCCTATCGATGTTCGCATGTCAGATTCCATTCAATTGTTTAAATCACACTTAAAAACTCACCTTTTGAAGCAAATTAGTTTAGACTTCCACCTGGTCTGCAGTTGTGCTATGTGACTGTAACTATAACTGTTTTGAATTGTTTTTAACTGTTTTTGTTGCCTTCGTGGTAATCTGCTTTGCTACCTTGTGTGAAGCACTTTCATGGACACTGTCCTTTTTAAATGTGCTATACAAATAAAATATTGATTGACTGATTATTGATTGATGTCTCTGTTAAAAGTGAAGTCTAAGAAGTTTCTTTTATATGGATTTCAGAGTTTAATTTCTATTAAACTATATTAATTTCTATTTTTAAACCCAGTTTCCTAGTATTAGTTAGATTACTTCATTTCAGACTGAAAAATAATGTGTTTGTGTTGCTTTAGCAACATGCATCAGCGATATCCAAAAGTCTACGGAAAAGCCTGCCTCTCTCCGCTTACCTTTGAGCTGCTGTGTACAGATTTGAGCCTTTGTCAAACACTGTGAGTTTATTAATGAATTCTTAGAAAAACAGAGTCAGGTTAGAATTCAATACTGCTTCACCTCACCTCAAAATGCTTCACTGCAGCAGTTTGATCATGAAGGTAATTTTTGAGCTGGCAAAAGAATGTGTCTGGCTCTGATGCCTAAACACTAGAGAGCAGCAAAATTCAGTTTCTTGAAGTGGAATGGCAGAAACAATCATAATTTGTTAGACTCCTCTCAGGAACCATGTTTGAAATTATGGTTCAGATTTTCCTTTTTTCATAAAGCTTACATCAGTATCAGGTGAACAATCCCATAGCTACCCAGCTATGGGTCGAGTGGGGTCTGCATCAGGCAATGCAGCTTTGTTAGTCGAGTAGTTATTTTCAGCTACACCTATTTTCAGGTTTCATCACTTATTTAATTAAGTGGATTTTTATTATGGCCTTCCTGAAACAACACCCAAGGAATACGTGTGTTCTTCCAGACTAAAGAATTATTTACTTATTACCAAATGTGTAAACTACTATGGATCAACTCAATTTATAAAACAAACAAACATAAAATCCTATTAAAAAGGTCAGTCTGTCATAGAAAATGGAATCTGGGCTGATAACTTTCACATCTTCTTTTGAAATATAATAATAAGATGTCTATGGCGTTTTTGTATTATAAATATGTGAATAGTCTACAGGACAGACCCACATTTATCCCACATAGGGAGTGGAGCAGTTTTGTTTTTTGGGGGATCCCTTTAGTATAATGGGTTCTCTGTGGTAGAGCCCATACAGGGAGTGCAGAATTATTAGGCAAGTTGTATTTTTGAGGAATAATTTTATTATTGAACAACAACCATGTTCTCAATGAACCCAAAAAACTCATTAATATCAAAGCTGAATGTTTTTGGAAGTAGTTTTTAGTTTGTTTTTAGTTTTAGCTATTTTAGGGGGATATCTGTGTGTGCAGGTGACTATTACTGTGCATAATTATTAGGCAACTTAACAAAAAACAAATATATACCCATTTCAATTATTTATTTTTACCAGTGAAACCAATATAACATCTCCACATTCACAAATATACATTTCTGACATTCAAAACAAAACAAAAACAAATCAGCGACCAATATAGCCACCTTTCTTTGCAAGGACACTCAAAAGCCTGCCATCCATGGATTCTGTCAGTGTTTTGATCTGTTCACCATCAACATTGCGTGCAGCAGCAACCACAGCCTCCCAGACACTGTTCAGAGAGGTGTACTGTTTCCCCTCCTTGTAAATCTCACATTTGATGATGGACCACAGGTTCTCAATGGGGTTCAGATCAGGTGAACAAGGACGCCATGTCATTAGTTTTTCTTCTTTATACCCTTTCTTGCCAGCCACGCTGTGGAGTACTTGGACGCGTGTGATGGAGCATTGTCCTGCATGAAAATCATGTTTTTCTTGAAGGATGCAGACTTCTTCCTGTACCACTGCTTGAAGAAGGTGTCTTCCAGAAACTGGCAGTAGGACTGGGAGTTGAGCTTGACTCCATCCTCAACCCGAAAAGGCCCCACAAGCTCATCTTTGATGATACCAGCTCAAACCAGTACTCCACCTCCACCTTGCTGGCGCGCCTGAGTCGTACTGGAGCTCTCTGCCCTTTACCAATCCAGCCACGGGCCCATCCATCTGGCCCATCAAGACTCACTCTCATTTCATCAGTCCATAAAACCTTAGAAAAATCAGTCTTGAGATATTTCTTGGCCCAGTCTTGACGTTTCAGCTTGTGTGTCTTGTTCAGTGGTGGTCGTCTTTCAGCCTTTCTTACCTTGGCCATGTCTCTGAGTATTGCACACCTTGTGCTTTTGGGCACTCCAGTGATGTTGCAGCTCTGAAATATGGCCAAACTGGTGGCAAGTGGCATCTTGGCAGCTGCACGCTTGACTTTTCTCAGTTCATGGGCAGTTATTTTGCGCCTTGGTTTTTCCACACGCTTCTTATGACCCTGTTGACTATTTTGAATGAAACGCGTGATTGTTCGATGATCACGCTCAGAAGCTTTTGCAATTTTAAGACTGCTGCATCCCTCTGCAAGATATCTCACTATTTTTGACTTTTCTGAGCCTGTCAAGTCCTTCTTTTGACCCATTTTGCCAAAGGAAAGGAAGTTGCCTAATAATTATGCACACCTGATATAGGGTGTTGATGTCATTAGACCACACCCCTTCTCATTACAGAGATGCACATCACCTAATATGCTTAATTGGTAGTAGGCTTTCGAGCCTATACAGCTTGGAGTAAGACAACATGCATGAAGAGGATGATGTGGACAAAATACTCATTTGCCTAATAATTCTGCACTCCCTGTATATGTTCCCCACAGGATTACCTTTTGTGGGCCCAAAAAGACAAAATTGATATGGATCCTACATGGGCCCCACTGTCAGTCTATGCAATATAAAGTACTTTGAAAATGCCTTTCCTTGTGATAAATAAAAGTTGTAAAACACTGAGAATTTCTCTTTCTCTCTAAAAGTGGCCTTGGTGAGCTGAGGTTTGGCATTAGAACACCACAAATTAGTCCCTCAAGACTTTATAGGAAATATTAAGAGTGCTGTATATGGATTGGAAAACCACAGCAGTCCCAGATGTACTGACTTCATGCCTAATAATAACTTGAAGAGGAAGGAAGTGTGCTTGGTCTAATAGCTTGAGTTCTGCCTTCTGCTTACTGAACTGATCATATGAGAACATTATCATTAGAAGACAACATCTTTCTCTATGTCTCCAAAAGTTGAATCTGTTCATCTGTTCATCTGGACGTAGCGTTTTGTGGGAGAAACGTTTCGTCACTCATCCAAGTGACTTTTTCAGTCTCAGCTGACTGCAGGTTTCTTTCTCTTTCTCTATGGTAAGAAGACTTTGTTTATATTCTCATTTTAGTGATTTCATTGCACAGTGAAATGCACTAACTCAATTCTTTACTGGTGTAATCTTCTTTGAAATCACACAGAGAGATGAGAGGAGCAGCCATGAGTGTAACTGCAGCAGCAATGAGTGGATTTGTTATACTGCTTCTCACTGCGCCAGGTACTGAATATCTAACCTCTACAATGAAGGGCCTTTTTCAGATGAAACTAAAAGAGACACATTAGTTTTAAAAATTTACAAATGCAACACTTCCCATTACCATGTATTCTTTATTGAGTTATATTATTGTTTTGGTAATAAGATTTGGTAAAAAATGTTGACATATTCAGCAACTTTCAGTCTTTTAAGAAGGATAGACATAGATAGGACTGTTTGAAATGTGCAGCACCAACATCTGGGTCTGGGTCTACTTTATCCAAAGGAAACTGACTCTGCACGAGAAAAAAGAAAAAAAAGGAAAAGGAAAAAAAGGAACCAAACCTCACCACTGCATTTTCATAACTTTCTATTCTGTGTTGGTTACAAGCAAATCAGCCCTTAGAGACCAAAAAATACACTATAAAAAGTTTGTAAAAACAAGAACAACAAGAACAACAAAAAACCCAGTAACTGGTATACCAAAAATAGTAAAATAAAATAAAGGAAGTTTACCATCACATAAAAATCTTTAGTTTTCTGCATGAAAATACAGACAATGGTAAATTAAAATGCAGTTGTTTTGCAGGCAACTGCTGTTGTGACTTGGCTTTGTATAAATAAAATTTAAATTTAAATTGAATTCCATTTTAGCTTAGCATTTACATTAAATCTTGCAGATTCTTATAAAAAATTAAATATTGAATTAAAAAACTAATGATTTTACCTAATCGCATGGTCAAACTCTGTCTTTTAAAATGAATGAGACTGATAATTGCAGAAAAGTACTGTTATTAGTGGGGTTTTATAATGTAATTTGATGTGAAAAGTCTTTTTTTAATTAATGTAATAAAATGGTGCAATACAATTGATAATAGAGATTTGGTGACAAAGTGACGTAAAGCCACTGTGATATAATCCATAGAACCCCGTAACCTGCAGTGGCCTCCCTGTGAAAAGTTCATTTTCATCCCGTGTCTCTGCTCATAAAATTAAATGCTGTTGAGGTTTGCCCTACACCCCTTGTTCAGAACTAAAATACAAAATCTGATTGATTGCTGATTTAACCCTTTCACTTTTTAATATATAAAACAAGTAATTCCAAAAATATTTTGATGCTGTTAGTGTTAGATACTTTATTTTAAGTACAAACAATAATTTAAGGAATCTAACATTTATATAAAAATCAATAAATATGTCAATCTCTTAAGAACAACAAAACAGAATTTACATTTCTGTTTTTATTATTTTTTATTATTTTGATTATTTATTTATTTTTTTTTTACCAATTTTGGCAATATAAAATGCATCACTTGTGAAATGACCATATACCTGTTGACAGTTTAATAAAAGTTGCAGATGTTATATACTCACTTAAAAAAACTGTGCACTCATTTGTAAAAAGTATTCCATTTCCCCACCATTTTTGTGGTGAAAACCACAAAAATCATGTTTAATTGCAGCCACAGGTTTTCTGTGTTTATTTACATTAGGCGTGTTAATGTATTTATATTTTTTACATCTGCATTTTTTACAGTGTACAGCAGCAGCCAGGCATGCAGAACTTCTGTTCTGCATTTTTATGAACTGCTCTGTCAGACTCAGTCTCATTAGAGCGAAAACAGAGTATCAGATGAAATGTTTTTGACTCTCTTAGGTTAAAAAATTCTATTTGTCTTTTAGCATTACATTTACTCTTGTAATTCCTTTGTTCACTACAGCTTAATAATTAAATCATAACTAATACACTTTATTTAATATTGCTATTAAAAAAGGAAGGAAAGCTCTGCTTTTATAATAACATGCAAAGCTGTTTTAATTATTTATGTTGCTTTTCATGTTGAAGAAAATGAAAACAAATGTTTCTATTATTAATGTCACTGTGATTGTGTCTGTAGTGTCTGATGTGCTCTGTGTTACAGCGGTACTGGGTCAGAATGGTTGGTCAGTGACTTACACTTCCACTCACATCTGCGCCTTAAAAGGCTCAACAGTGGACATAGGCTGCAGCTACAGTTACCCAAACAATAGGAACCGTGGAATCATGTTTCAGGAAAGATTTTGGTTTATTAGAAATGAGTATTATGGGCCAGTGGATTTGAGAACAGACCCAGACTACACAGGACGGGTTGAGCACCAGTTTCATGAGAAGGACTGCACTCTGAGGATCACAGACCTGAGAGAGAGCGACTCAGCAGAGTACAAGTTCAGATTCATGACAAACCAGTATGGTGGAAGTTATACTGGCTCACCTGGAGTCACTTTGACTGTCACAGGTAAGATTTTCATTGAAAACAAATATCGTCTTTGTCTTTCAGTCACTTGCTTTTAGCCATGTTGCTTACATTCAACCTGCTCTGAAGGTTTGTTTTTCAGTTTTCATTCACTTTGATGGTTTAGTTAAAATGAAGACGATTTGTTCTTTCCTTCCATATTCAGACCTGCAGGTGAAGAGAAGAAAATCATCAACCCACACAGAGCTGCAGTGTCACAGCAGCTGTGATGTAATTGATCCTCCATCATATGTTTGGTACAAAAATGGACAGAAAATAAAGGAAGAAACATCTTCTCTGAGAGTCTCTGTTGGAGATGATGACAGCAGCTATTCCTGTGCTGTTAAAGGATATGAGGGTTACCGCTCTGCTGCAGTGTGTGAGTTTACTTCACAGTGTCACTATGAAATGTCATGTAACATGTGAAATTAAATCTTCAATATTAGGAAAAAAAATCACAATTTAAAGGTCCCTTTTCATCTCCTCCAGATGCTCCAAAGCCTCCCTCTGTGTCAGTGAGTCCGTCTGCTGAGATAGTGGAGGGCAGTTCAGTCACTCTGACCTGTAGCAGTGATGCTAACCCAGCAGCTAATTACACCTGGTACAAGGCGGATGGAAGAACACCTCTCAGTAAGGAGTGGTGGCTCTCCTTCAACCCCATCCAGCCCTCTGACTCTGGACAGTACTATTGTACAGCTGAGAATGACCTGGGGAAGAGGACATCTGAACCTGTTTTTATCGACGTGAAATGTCAGTAAATCAACTTTAATAACATTAATTTCTCTTGAATAGTTTCACTTCCTTCCTTGTGTCATTATTCGTTGCATATTTAACATTTCCCTAGTTAAAGTGCAGTGCAGACAGCACTAACTGTAAAATATGTTAATAATTCTTCTGAAGCATTAGGTAACTGTATTTTATGCAAACGTCTATATTGTTTGAACTTTTTTTGACAACAACAAAAAAGCACCAAGAACACAAAAAGGAACAATTTTTACTGTTTACTGACATCACTGTGATGTTCCTGTGTTTTATAATCTGTCATCAGTGATCTACACCTCACATACAGGAATGACAACTACATAACTACATCATTTTAAATAATTTTGTAAGGACTCACAATAACCATGATGGGGTCTGCTCATATATCCCAACAACATACAGACAGCCACAATACTTATATTTAGTGTTCTTATTAACATTAATTGGTTTGATAATATCTCCTCCAGATGCTCCAAAGCCTCCCTCTGTGTCAGTGCGTCCCTCTGGTGAAATCAAGGAGGGCACTTCAGTGACTGTGACCTGTAGCAGTGAAGCTAACCCAGCAGCTACGTATGTCTGGTACAAGATAAATGGAAGAACACCTCTTAGTGAAGAACGACAGCTTGTCTTCAGCTCCATCCAGCCCTCTGACTCTGGACAGTATTACTGTATAGCTGTTAATAAATTAGGGAGGAAGACATCTGAATATATTTCTATTGATGGGAAATGTGAGTGGAACTATTTTTATACATTTTTCTCAAATCCATCAATAACATCTCTCTATGATAGTGAGATTTTTCTCTTCTTTTTGAGGTTGTATTTACTTATTTTTTTCTCTCTTTAAAAAAGTTTTTTTTCTTTTTGATGTACTGCATCAGTTGTCATAAATCTTTGAGTGATGACTAGTCAATCTACAATCTTATACTGTACCTCTGAGTTCCAGTTGTTAAAATCTTTTAATTCGACATCATTTGCACAATGTTTTCTCTCACAGATGCTCCAAAGTTTGTGTCAGTGACGGTGAGCCCTTCTAATGAATTCAGGGAGGGCGGTGCAGTGACTCTGACTTGTAGCAGTGATGCTAACCCAGCAGCTCAATACTCCTGGTACAAGAAGAATGGACAAAAACCTCTGAGTAATGAACGGCAGCTCTCCTTCAGCTCCATCCAGCCCTCTGACTCTGGAGAGTATTACTGTACAGCTCAGAACAAAGTGGGGAGGAAGAGATCTGAATCTACCTCCATTGATGTCAAATGTGGGTAAACAAGTTTCCAAAAATTTATTCATGTATTTTAAAAAAATATTTGTCCTCAAACATCTGCCCGAACTTTCTCGGGCCATCAGAGAGGCGAAGCGCGCACACGCCTAGAGAATCCACAACCACTTCAAGGACAGCGGCGACACACGGCGCATGTGGCAGGGCTTACAAGACATCACTAACTACAGGACGACATCACCTGCCTGTGATGGTGACGGCTCCCTCCCAGATGCGCTGAACAACTTCTACGCTCGGTTCGACAGGCAGAACGACGTGGTGGCGAGGAAGACCACCCCTCCTCCGAACGACCAGGTGCTGTGTCTCACTACAGCGGAGGTGAGGAAAACTCTACGCAGAGTCAACCCACGTAAAGCTGCTGGACCAGACAACATCTCAGGCAGAGTGCTCAGAGAATGTGCTGAACAGCTGGCAGATGTTCTCACCGACATCTTCAACATCTCTCTGAGCAGTGCCGTCGTTCCCACGTGCTTCAAGGCCACCACCATCGTCCCCGTGCCCAAGAAGTCTTCTGTGTCCTGTCTCAACGACTACCGTCCTGTTGCACTCACACCCACCATCATGAAGTGCTTCGAATGGCTCGTCATGAGACACATCAAGACCCTGCTGCCCCCCTCACTGGATCCACTGCAATTTGCGTACCGCCATAACCGCTCAACGGACAACGCCATCTCCACTGCACTCCATCTTGCCCTCACACACTTGGACAAGAAGGACACACACGTTCGAATGCTATACATAGATTTCAGCTCAGCATTCAACACGATCATCCCCCAACAACTGATCGGAAAGCTGAGCCTGCTGGGCCTGAACACCTCCCTCTGCAATTGGATCCTGGACTTTCTGACCAGAAGGCCTCAGTCAGTACGGATCGGGAACTGTACCTCCAGCACCACCACACTGAGCACTGGGGCCCCACAAGGCTGTGTGCTCAGTCCTCTGCTGTTCACACTGCTGACTCATGACTGTGTAGCAACACACAGTTCAAATCACATCATTAGTTCGCTGATGACATGACCGTGGTGGGTCTCATTAGCAAGAACGACGAGTCAGCGTACAGAGAGGAAGTGCAGAGGTTAACGATCTGGTGTAAAGACAACAACCTGTCTCTGAATGTTGACAAGACAAAAGAGATGGTTGTTGACTTTAGGAGGACACGAGGCGACCATTCACCGTTGAGCATCAACGGCTCCTCTGTGGAGATCGTCGACAGCACCAAATTCCTGGGCGTCCACCTGGAGAAGGACCTCGGCTGGTCCCTCAACACCAGCTCCCTGCACAAGAAAGCCCAACAGCGTCTCTTCTTTCTGAGAAGACTGAGAAAGGCCCAGCTTCCACCACCGATCCTGACCACCTTCTATAGAGGAACTATTGAGAGCATCCTGAGCGGCTGCATCACTGCCTGGTTTGGGAACTGTGCCATATCGGACCGCAAGACCCTACAGCGGATAGTGAGAACAGCAGAGAAGATCATCGGGGTCTCTCTCCCCTCTATTGAGGACATCTACACCACACGCTGCATTCGCAAAGCCACCAGCATTGTGGCTGATCGGACACACCCTTCTCACACACTCTTCACACTCCTGCCATCTGGAAAAAGGTACCGAAGCATTCGGGCACACACATCCAGACTGTGCAACAGCTTCTTTCCACAGGCCATCCGTCTCCTCAACAAAAAGGGACTGGACTGATAAACACACACACGCACACACACACATGCGCGCGCGCACACACACACACACACACACACACACACACACACACATACAAACACTATCACTCAGCTTAACTCAACTACCTCAAAGCATTGAGACTGGACTGACTAATCAACACAAGCGCAAACACACTGACCTACACCACCAAACTATCGTACACACCAACCTGTAAATGCTCTTTTGCACAATATTATATTATTACTGGATTTTTCCTTAGAGAGTTAGATAGTTAGTTTTTGTTGATTTATGTTGTAATTTATGTTAGGTCAGTCTGTCTTGTCTCTGCTAGCCAGCTAACTAGGCCTCTTAGTTAGCTAGTTTAGTGTTTTCTGTTAATTTATGGTGTAAATTTACATTGCATGTAGCACCTTGGTTCTGGAGGAACGTTGTTTCGTTTTAACTGTATATTTAACTGTATATGGTTGAAGTGACAATAAAGCCAACTTGACTTGACTTGACTTGACTTGACTCTACTTCATAATTCATTTCAGCTGCTGTCGATCACTGAACCGCTCCATTTCTTCTATGTTTATATGCAAATATATCCTTTAAAATTAAGACATAAAACGATTTCAGATATCAGGTGATCGTGATCATTGACTTCCATTTAGTTGTGAAAATGCTAAATACTTTCCTGTGTTGTTTGATCTGTTTAATAATTCAACCTCTAAAGGAACTAATAAACATGCTGTTGTCTGCCTGTGTTTCCTCCAGATGATCCAAAGCCTCCCTCTGTGTCAGTGAGTCCTTCTGGTGAAATCACAGAGGGCACTTCAGTGACTCTGACCTGTAGCAGTGAAGCTAACCCAGCAGCTACGTATGTCTGGTACAAGAGGAACAGCCAACCACTCAGCAAAAACTCACAGCTCATCTTCAGCTCCATCCAGTCCTCTGACTCTGGAGAGTATTACTGTTCAGCTGTGAACAAGCTGGGGTCAACACTTAAATCCATCACTATTGATGTGAAATGTAAGTCAAACAATTTTCAGAACAGCATTTTTTTTGTTCTCATAATTTCTTGTTTACAATTAGTAAACTGATATAAGTTATGGAAATGTCATAAGTCTGCTGTCAGACTCCACAACAACGACTTCACAACTGACCAAACACACACATCCACACATGAGCAATAACAATAACATTAAGTGCAATACTCTTTTTCTGAAAAAGTTGTATTTTAGTCAGTTGTATATAGTATTTTTATTCTATTTTATTCTACTGTTTATAGTATTTTATTCTATTCTATTCTATTGTGTACAGTTGTGTATAGTATCTTATTCTTATTCTTATCCTATTCCAGTGTTTCTCTCATTTTTGCTGTGTAACTTTGCACAGTCCTCTTTCTGCTGTAACAAACAAATTTCCCACGTGTGGGACTGAAAAGGTTATCTCATCTTATCTTCTAATGTGTCCGAGGACGTCAGCATTCCTCCTAACACCATCCAGAACTCTTTACTCGTGTCAGTGTACACTTACACAGTTAGATGATTTGATCAGCAATTCAAACTACAGTTACCTCTCTGTGTTTTCTCCTGCAGATGCTCCAAAGCCTCCCTCTGTGTCAGTGAGTCCTTCTGGTGAAATCAAGGAGAACATTTCAGTGACTCTGACCTGTAGCAGCGATGCTAACCCAGCATCTGCATATGTCTGGTACAAGATGAACAATCGAACACCTCTCAGTACAGATTCACAGCTCTCCTTTAACTCCATCCAGTCCGCCGACTCTGGAGAGTATTACTGTACAGCTGAGAACAGGCTGGGAACATCAACACCTACAAACATTTCTGTTGATGTGAAATGTGAGTAAAACAGGGCTTTTGGAAAACCTTAAGGTAGTGATTTGTGGAGGGGGTCTTTAAAAAAAAGATACAATGCTGTCGTATTTCTTTGTTTTCTCCTGCAGATGCTCCAAAGCCTCCCTCTGTGTCAGTGCGTCCCTCTGGTGAAATCAAGGAGGGCACTTCAGTCACTCTGACCTGTAGCAGTGAAGCTAACCCAGCAGCTACGTATGTCTGGTACAAGACAAATGGAAGGACACCTCTCAGTAAAGAACCACAGCTTGTCTTCAGATCCATCGAGCGCTCTGACTCTGGACAGTATTACTGTATAGCTGCTAATACAGTGGGGACGACATCTGAATATATTTCTATTAATGTGAACTGTGAGTGGAAATAATTTCATATATTTCTCTCAGATCCATCAATAACTTCTCTCTGTGATAGTGAGATGTAATCTCCCTTCAGATAATTTTTTTTAAATTTTATTTTTTATATACTGCATCAATTGTCGTAAAACTTCGGCTCATTCCTTTAGTAATTCTACAGCCTCACACTCCTTCTCTGCAGAAAAAAATCTGTTGAAATACTCCACTTGTGGCTGTTACATTATGTCAGTTCCACATCATTTGCACAATGATGTTTTGTCTCACAGATGCTCCAAAGTTTGCGTCAGTGACGGTGAGCCCTTCTAATGAATTCAGGGAGGGCGGTGCAGTGACTCTGACCTGTAGCAGTGATGCTAACCCAGCAGCTCAATACTCCTGGTACAAGAAGAATGGACAAAAACCTCTGAGTAATGAACGGCAGCTCTCCTTCAGCTCCATCCAGCCCTCTGACTCTGGACAGTATTACTGTACAGCTCAGAACAAAGTGGGGAGGAAGAGATCTGAATCTACCTCCATTGATGTCAAATGTGGGTGAACAAGTTTAGTTTTTTTTAAGAAGAACTTTTGAAAATTCCCTTCATGTATAATGAAAATTGATTAACCTCAAACATCTCCTTTGTTAATCTCTCTCTGCTTCATAATTCATTTCAGCTGCTGTCCAACTGCTACATTTATTCCATTTTTATATGCCACATGCTCCCTTTTTATTTAATGCATAGCACAATTTCACATATCAGGTAGTCAATAGATGTACCTTATACAGCTTTTACAGATGTAACTTCTTCAAAAAGGATAAATTCAATTTTCTTGATTGTTTTTTTTCTTGCATGCCAACATATAAGCATTTCAGTACAAATCTACATCTGCTGAATCATGTTTATGGTCTGTAGAATATCTGCCAACTTTTCCTGTACTCCCAGCACCATGAAACTGTAATTAGTCCAATTTGATCAAATCTTAACGTCATAATGTAGATGGGGACATCTCCCTGATAACACCATCCAAATCTCCTCACTGGGGAGCTCCAGTAGCATTAGATTCATTGAGTTGTTTGATCTGTTTAATAATTCAAACTTTGAAGGAACTAATAAACATGCTGTTGTCTGCCTGTGTTTCCTCCAGATGATCCAAAGTCTCCCTCTGTGTCAGTGAGTCCTTCTGGTGAAATCACAGAGGGCACTTCAGTGACTCTGACCTGTAGCAGTGAAGCTAACCCAGCAGCTACGTATGTCTGGTACAAGAGGAACAGCCAACCACTCAGCAAAAACCCACAGCTCATCTTCAGCTCCATCCAGTCCTCTGACTCTGGAGAGTATTACTGTTCAGCTGTGAACAAGCTGGGGTCAACACTTAAATCCATCACTATTGATGTGAAATGTAAGTCAAACAATTTTGACAAAAATGTCTGTCAATATTTCTACATGTTTGTCTATAATATCATCTTTCTTCTGGTCTGTCTGCTTCATGATTGCAGACAGCTGCTGTCCCTCACTGAGCAGCGCAAATGAAGATAAAACGTTTTTTTTCTTTTTTGTGTTACATTTTTTTAGCACACAGTGTTACTGTGCTGTTCTGGTCAGTCAATCAGAAATATAGAAAGTACTTTTCATCATCATCTTGTCTTTGATTTATGGTTACAAACTTGTCACAGGTCACTTAGAGGAGAGCCCGACTCTGTGCCGGTGATTCAGTGACTGTTGATAAGTAAAGGCTCATCTTGGCTCCATGAAGTTTAAAAACATAATATGACCCATCTTATCTTCTGTCCTGTCAGTGTACACTTACACAGTTAGTTGATTTGGACAGATATTCAAACACAGTTACCTCCCTGTGTTTTCTCCTGCAGATGCTCCAAAGCCTCCCTCTGTGTCAGTGAGTCCTTCTGGTGAAATCACAGAGGGCACTTCAGTCACTCTGACCTGTAGCAGCGATGCTAACCCAGCATCTGCATATGTCTGGTACAAAATAAACAATCAAACACCTCTCAGTACAGATTCACAGCTCTCCTTCAAGTCCATCCAGCCTGCTGACTCTGGAGAGTATTACTGCACAGCTGAGAACAGGCTGGGAACATCAACACCTACAAACATTTCTCTTGATGTGAAATGTGAGTAAAACAGGGCTTTTGGAAAACCTTAAGGTAGTGATTTGTGGAGGGGTCTTAAAAAAAAAGATACAATGCTGTCATATTTCTTTGTTTTCTCCTGCAGATGCTCCAAAGCCTCCCCTCTGTGTCAGTGCGTCCCTCTGGTGAAATCAAGGAGGGCACTTCAGTCACTCTGACCTGTAGCAGTGAAGCTAACCCAGCAGCTACGTATGTCTGGTACAAGACAAATGGAAGGACACCTCTCAGTAAAGAACCACAGCTTGTCTTCAGATCCATCGAGCTCTCTGACTCTGGACAGTATTACTGTATAGCTGGAAATACAGTGGGGACGACATCTGAATATATTTCTATTAATGTGAACTGTGAGTGGAAATAATTTCATATATTTCTCTCAGATCCATCAATAACTTCTCTCTGTGATAGTGAGATGTAATCTCCTTCAGATAATTTTTTTAAATTTTATTTTTATATACTGCATCAATTGTCGTAAAACTTCGGCTCATTCCTTTAGTAATTCTACAGCCTCACACTCCTTCTCTGCAGAAAAAAATCTGTTGAAGTACTCCACTTGTGGCTGTTACATTATGTCAGTTCCACATCATTTGCACAATGATGTTTTGTCTCACAGATGCTCCAAAGTTTGCGTCAGTGACGGTGAGCCCTTCTAATGAATTCAGGGAGGGCGGTGCAGTGACTCTGACCTGTAGCAGTGATGCTAACCCAGCAGCTCAATACTCCTGGTACAAGAAGAATGGACAAAAACCTCTGAGTAATGAACGGCAGCTCTCCTTCAGCTCCATCCAGCCCTCTGACTCTGGAGAGTATTACTGTACAGCTCAGAACAAAGTGGGGAGGAAGAGATCTGAATCTACCTCCATTGATGTCAAATGTGGGTGAACAAGTTTAGTTTTTTTTAAGAACCTTTTTTGAAAATTCCTTCATATATGATCAAAATTGATTAACCTCAAACATTTGCTTTGTTCATCTCTGTCTGCTTCATATTCATTTCAGCTGCTGTCCAACTGCTCCATTTATTCCATTTTTATATGCCACATGCTCCCTTTTTATTTAATGCATAGCACAATTTCACATATCAGGTAGTCAATAGATGTACCTTATACAGCTTTTACAGATGTAACTTCTTCAAAAAGGATAAATTCAATTTTCTTGATTGTTTTTTTTCTTGCATGCCAACATATAAGCATTTCAGTACAAATCTACATCTGCTGAATCATGTTTATGGTCTGTAGAATATCTGCCAACTTTTCCTGTACTCCCAGCACCATGAAACTGTAATTAGTCCAATTTGATCAAATCTTAACGTCATAATGTAGATGGGGACATCTCCCTGATAACACCATCCAAATCTCCTCACTGGGGAGCTCCAGTAGCATTAGATTCATTGAGTTGTTTGATCTGTTTAATAATTCAACCTTTGAAGGAACTAATAAACATGCTGTTGTCTGCCTGTGTTTCCTCCAGATGATCCAAAGCCTCCCTCTGTGTCAGTGAGTCCCTCTGGTGAAATCACAGAGGGCACTTCAGTGACTCTGACCTGTAGCAGTGAAGCTAACCCAGCAGCTACGTATGTCTGGTACAAGAGGAACAGCCAACCACTCAGCAAAAACCCACAGCTCATCCTCAGCTCCATCCAGTCCTCTGACTCTGGAGAGTATTACTGTTCAGCTGTGAACAAGCTGGGGTCAACACTTAAATCCATCACTATTGATGTGAAATGTAAGTCAAACAATTTTGACAAAAATGTCTGTCAATATTTCTACATGTTTGTCTATAATATCATCTTTCTTCTGGTCTGTCTGCTTCATGATTGCAGACAGCTGCTGTCCCTCACTGAGCAGCGCAAATGAAGATAAAACGTTTTTTTTCTTTTTTGTGTTACATTTTTAGCACACAGTGTTACTGTGCTGTTCTGGTCAGTCAATCAGAAATATAGAAAGTACTTTTCATCATCATCTTGTCTTTGATTTATGGTTACAAACTTGTCACAGGTCACTTAGAGGAGAGCCCGACTCTGTGCCGGTGATTCAGTGACTGTTGATAAGTAAAGGCTCATCTTGGCTCCATGAAGTTTAAAAACATAATATGACCCATCTTATCTTCTGTCCTGTCAGTGTACACTTACACAGTTAGTTGATTTGGACAGATATTCAAACTACAGTTACCTCCCTGTGTTTTCTCCTGCAGATGCTCCAAAGCCTCCCTCTGTGTCAGTGAGTCCTTCTGGTGAAATCACAGAGGGCACTTCAGTCACTCTGACCTGTAGCAGCGATGCTAACCCAGCATCTGCATATGTCTGGTACAAAATAAACAATCAAACACCTCTCAGTACAGATTCACAGCTCTCCTTCAAGTCCATCCAGCCTGCTGACTCTGGAGAGTATTACTGCACAGCTGAGAACAGGCTGGGAACATCAACACCTACAAACATTTCTCTTGATGTGAAATGTGAGTAAAACAGGGCTTTTGGAAAACCTTAAGGTAGTGATTTGTGGAGGGGGTCTTTAAAAAAAAGATACAATGCTGTCATATTTCTTTGTTTTCTCCTGCAGATGCTCCAAAGCCTCCCTCTGTGTCAGTGCGTCCCTCTGGTGAAATCAAGGAGGGCACTTCAGTCACTCTGACCTGTAGCAGTGAAGCTAACCCAGCAGCTACGTATGTCTGGTACAAGACAAATGGAAGGACACCTCTCAGTAAAGAACCACAGCTTGTCTTCAGATCCATCGAGCTCTCTGACTCTGGACAGTATTACTGTATAGCTGCTAATACAGTGGGGACGACATCTGAATATATTTCTATTAATGTGAACTGTGAGTGGAAATAATTTCATATATTTCTCTCATATCCATCAATAACTTCTGTCTATGACAGTTAGATTTAATCTCCCTTCAGGGTATTTATTTTATTTTTTATATAATGCACCAACTGTCATAAACCCTCGGCTCATTTCTGTATTAATTCTACAACCTTATACCTTTTTTGGAAGAAAGAAATAGGTTCAACTACTGTACAAGACTTCAAGCTGTTACACTTTATACATTCCTCATCATTTTAACAAATTACTGATCATTTGCACAATTTTCTTTTCTCTCACAGATGCTCCAAAGTTTCTGTCAGTGACGGTGAGCCCTTCTAATGAATTCAGGGAGGGCGGTGCAGTGACTCTAACCTGTAGCAGTGATGCTAACCCAGCAGCTCAATACTCCTGGTACAAGAAGAATGGACAAAAACCTCTGAGTAATGAACGGCAGCTCTCCTTCAGCTCCATCCAGCCCTCTGACTCTGGAGAGTATTACTGTACAGCTCAGAACAAAGTGGGGAGGAAGAGATCTGAATCTACCTCCATTGATGTCAAATGTGGGTGAACAAGTTTAGTTTTTTTTAAGAAGAACTTTTGAAAATTCCCTTCATGTATAACGAAAATTGATTAACCTCAAACATCTCCTTTGTTAATCTCTCTCTGCTTCATAATTCATTTCAGCTGCTGTCATTATCTTTATATGCTACATATTCCATCTAAAATTAAGACATAAAACAGTTTCACATGTCAGGTAATCATGATCATTGACTTCCATCTAGTAGTGAAAATGATGAATGTAAACAATTTTTTCTCTCATGCCACTATGTAAACATTTCAGTGCACATCCACACCTGCTGTATCATGTTCATGGTTTGTGGACGATCTGACGTTTTTTCCTGGTGTGCCACTACCATGAAGTTCAGCCCCAGTTCTAAAAACGTTGGGAGTAAAATGTACATAAAAACAGAATGTATAATTTGCAAGTCATATTTTATTTACAAGAGAACATATGAAGAAATCTAATCTAAATCTAACTAAAATGAGAAAAAAACACAATTTTAAGAGAAAAACACTCCCTCATTTTAAATTTGATGGCAGGATGTCTCAAAACCTTGAATCACGGCCCTGATTATTATTGTGTAACGTTTCTTCTTCTTTTAACAATCATAATCATCCAGGAATTGAGGAGACAAGTTGCTGGACTTTTGGGAGGAGACTGTTGTCCCATTCTTTTCTGATGTGGGATTCTAGCTGCTCATTGGTCCTGGGTTATCTTTATTGTGTTTTTTTGTTTAATAATGTCTTACAGTTTAATTCAGCACCTGAACTCTTTCACTATCAACTAATAAATTCAGTATGTGGTTTAGCATTACCCTGCAATTGGAAGGCCTTTCAACACCCACTGGTAAAAGGCCTTAGATCAGTAACTGTAGGAGAATGATGTTAAAGCTGTATACACCTGTATCAACCTGTATATACCTGTATACACCTGTATACAATTGTACGTATATACCTGTATACAGCTTTCAGCACTGATGGCATCTTTTGTGCAAACTGCCAATTCCGTATGTCCTAATGCTCTCCTACACCATTAGATATGAAGGCTTTTGAACTGAGTGATGGTAACAAGTAACGTGTTCTATGTTTTCAAAAAGAGTTTAAAACAGTTTTCCATTTTTCCTCAGTCCATTTTAAATGAGATTTAGTCCAAGAATCCTTGATACCTGATCCTTGAGATGCTGGTAGCATTTCTGGATGATTTTCACAAATGGCTTCTTCATTACGTCATTGAGCTTTAATCTGCACTTGTGAATGGTGCAGTGAACTGTGTTCCTGAGCCTGTGCAGTGATCTAAATGGCAGCATGTTACCTGTTTTTGATGCAGTGCTGTCTGGGGGACCAAAGCTCACAGGCATCTAATATGGATTTTTGGCCTCGTCCCTTAAGCAGGAGATTTCTCTTTACAATTTTATATGAAAAAACATTATTCTGAAATGTTTTCACTGTTTTTAGACACATGTTTTACAGATTGGTAAACTTCTGCCCAGTTTCTTTTAGGAAGTGGGGTTATTTAAATTGTGTCATTTGTCTAGATCTGATCATAAAGTGATAACGTGACTGAGAACATCTCTCTGCTAACGCCACCTACTCACTGAGAAGCCCCTGCATTAGATTCATTGAGTTGTTTGATTTGGTCAATAATTCAGCCTTTGAAGGAAATAATACCATGTATTTATTTCCCTTTGTTTTCTCCTGCAGATGCTCCAAAGCCTCCCTCTGTGTCAGTGCGTCCCTCTGGTGAAATCAAGGAGGGCACTTCAGTCACTCTGACCTGTAGCAGTGAAGCTAACCCAGCAGCTACGTATGTCTGGTACAAGACAAATGGAAGGACACCTCTCAGTAAAGAACCACAGCTTGCCTTCAGATCCATCGAGCTCTCTGACTCTGGACAGTATTACTGTATAGCTGGAAATACAGTGGGAAGGAAGACATCTGAATATACTTCTATTAATGTGAAATGTGAGTGGAAATAATTTCATTTTTCTCAGATTCACCAATGATTTCTCTCACTGATAGATTTTGTCTCTCTTTAGAGACTTTACTTTCATTTGATTTTTGATCATCTGCATGAACTGTCATAAAGGTTTTGCTCACGATTTTAGTAGTTAAACAATCTTATACCTCTGGTTGATACATTTGATATTGAAATGCTAGAAAAGTAGACTTCCATCTGTTACATTTTGTCAATTCCCCATTATTTGCAAAGACTTCTGACTAATTGTGTTTAAAATGTGAGTCTGCATTTGTCCTGTGACAGACTAGTGAGGAATTATTTGGGATTCTGGGATTCTTTGGCACATTATCATAGCTGGGGTTGGCTCAAGCCACCCCAAAATGCAGTAAAGCTTATTGTTTTTTCCAATAAGAAATAAATTATTGAACCAACTCTAAAACATTTCTGTCCGTGGTTTCTAGATGATGTGCAAACTTTTCCTTTACTGCCACGATGATGGTGAAAAGTTTGAACTGGCATTCATGTTCACTAAGAAACTATAATTTGATCAGATTTTTCAGTCATAATGTCTCTGAAGACATCAGTATTCCTGCTAAATCCTGCTGGGGTGGCTCAGGTTGGTGATTCAATCCCTGGCTGCTCCAGTCTGCATGCCAAATGATGATACCGATGCCAAATTGCTCTCTGATGCATCCATCAGGGTGCGAATATGTGTAAATGTTAGATAGAAGACACAGAAAAAAGTGTTTGTGTGAATACGTGAAAGAGTCATGCTGTGTAAAGTGGAGTCCTAGAGTAGACTAACAGCATCCATCCTGTCATTTGCACTTACAGAGTTGTTTGATTTGGTCCAAAAACTACAATTATCTTCCTGTGTTTTTCCCCCAGATGCTCCAAAGTCTCCCTCAGTGTGAGTAAATCTGTCTGGTAAATGCAGGAGAACATTTCAGTGACTCTGACCTGTGGCAGTGATGCTAACCCGGTCTGCTGTTTCTGGAGAGCATGACTGTGTAGCTGAGAACAAGTTGAGGACGTCAACACCTAAACACATTTCTATTGATGTGAAACATGAGAGAATCAGGTTGAGAGAAAAAATACTTCATGTTTACTTAATTACCACGTGAGGTGTCAATATATATACAAAAACTTATTATATACACTCTAATCTCACCACATTCTCATTATATATGCAATTATCATTGTATCAGTTATTTTTATTTGTACTAACACATTATCTGAACTGCTTTTTCTGCTCAATTGCACATTAACAATATGTTGTTATATATTTCATTCTTATTTTATAGAAAGTTATTAGTTCATCTTGTCCATTCATCTGTCCACCATTGATAAGAATCACTACTTCTCCTGGAATATTGATCAGATATTACCTATTGATTTTTGCTTTTTCATTCCATTTCCCTGGATTATTGCAATTATTCAGTAATTGGAAAACAACTTATTTAAAGCTTTAAAGCTCTCTTTGCGCTCTGTTAATATATCACTGACATCATAATTCAAATTAATACAAAGAAACCTTTTAATCAAACATAAAACTGCATCATTTGAATCGAGTCACCCTTCTTTATGTTTTGTATTCTGAAGTGCAGATATTCATATAAGGAAGACCTTTACAGAGTTCCTTCTGTTCCTTCATCTGTCATTTTGCTGAACTTTAGTGTAAATGTACGTGTAAAACCTAACCAGCTGCCTCTAACTGTCACTGTCATTTTTTACTGTCATTAAAAGAAAAAAAATAAACACAAATTTAGAAGACTTATATCTGAGTAATTCTTGATTATCCAATCATCTCTGTGTTATCATATTGTCAGTGTGTGACTGTGGGTAAAAGCAGATCAGTGAGCAGACTACAGTGACCTCCTTATGTTTTTGATGGGAGGGACAAAAGGACTGAGGTTAAGAAATAATTATGTTACTGACAATGTTCTCACCTGCAGGTCTTCCAAAAGTCGTGCAATCCAGCTGAAACACAACAAATATCTCATTCATGTGAGTCATTGTTGGAGTAGTTTGACTGTTCAGTGCATGTGCCACTTTCTTGAAAAAATAACCTAATATCAGTGACAAAGTCAGTGTTCCCCATTTCCCACCCCAGCTTGGGAGGATGGAAAGTATTTTAATAATGATCATTTGTGGGTTGGATGAGTCTGCCACGCTGCAGTTCGCCAGATGTGCACAGACTTTAAAATATAGTCACTGCAGCTCAAGACTAGTCATGAGTGTGTTTACTCAGATTATGTTATGCCCTTTTGCATCAGATCTCCATCAGCTGTGTTCTCTTTGTTTGGTTATTTGCTGTTCAGTTTTGGTGACCTGTGTCTAGTGTGTTTGGTTTTCTTCCCATGTCTGTTTTTATGGTATTAGGTTCAGCATTGTTCCCCTCCTGTTTACTCTTCCTGCATTACCTTGTGTATTTATTGTCATTGTTTCCCTTCAGCCTTTGTCGAGTTGTCCCCCTAGCTCTGCTGTTCCTAATGTTTTCCCCTGTGCTTCCTCGTGCCTTATGGATTTCTTGTTGCCTGTTTGTCTTGTTCTTTTCTTGGAATAAACACTGAGAGTCAAAGTATGTTTATCTACCACATCCTGCATTCACTCACCATACCGCACAAAGCATAGCCTAATAATCATTTTAAAACACATCCTATTATTTATAATACAGCTGATTTTAAATGATTTCATCTCCATAAAAATACAGACACATTTACAAGAACAATTCTTATTCTATATCCTGAATGCTCAGACCCCATATTTTCTTAAAAGACCTCATAGCACCACATTATTCCAACATTCACTTTATTAAAGTACAATGTAAAGATGGGCTCCTCTAGCAAACCAGTTCAAGTTTAATAGATAAGTCCAGAGAAAGTCTGATAAGTAAGCCATAATTTAGTTATACGTCATCCTTAAACGTACCAAATGTGTCTGAAGGGCCCAATCAGACCAGCTCATTTTCAAAATAAAGGACCCGGTGCAGTCATACACTGTGACTCTGAAACGCTTCTGGTCTTCTTTAACTGAAAGAAATAGTGTCTGACTTGCATGATCTCGGACATGAGAATACACCACAGACAGGTGCATTTCAGGGGTCAGGCTGTTGTTGATCTAATCTGACACAGTGACCATCCCTCATTCATGCTCACTTTCACTTCTCATGCATTTCTGTGGCTCTGTGCTTGTCTTTGTGTTTACTGTGTTATTTTGTTGTTTCTCTGTCTTCTTCTTTGCTCTCTTTAGAGTGGTTGAACACCTCTAACAATTAAATGATATACATCACTATTAAAAAAATAACATTTAAACAAATCCTAGGTGACTGCAAACTCTTAATAAAATAATAGCATCAGAATTTTAAGAAAGCCAAGTACCAGCAACTCCATCAACGAACTGCTGCTGTGGCCATAATTTTATAAGGATAAGGATAGGCTTTTTTTTGTCATTTGCAGTTGCCTGCAGCTGAAAAGATGACCCCGTCGACCATACAGACAATACATACAATATACAGACTTACATTGGGGAGGCAGGTCAGGCTAGGCAGCAAAAAAAGGGATAGACAGTGAGATATGTAACATATAGGGACAAATTCAGGAGAAAAAAAGGATTCCTTCCCATGATGACTTCCAACAAGGGAGTAAAAAAAACCCTCCATAGCACATAAAGAAGCACAGATATCATCACACTGTAACGCCATAGAACACAAACATGCAACATAAGGGCGGGGATTACGCCGATGTACACAGTGGTCATGGTCGCTGCGATTGCTCGCGCCTCCAGCTGAGCCGCTGTCTCCATCGGGTGAGGTAAGCATGGGAGGAGGCGTTGGATCCAGGGGAAGGGAGTGTTGTGAGTGCATATCTGTATCAGTGTACATGTGTGTGTGTGTCGGGGTGTGTGTCCTGAGTTCAGCCTGAGAAAGTGTCCTTTTGCCTGTTAGGCAAAGATCAACAGTCTCCAGCCTACGCAGGTGGCCTTGAGGAATAGGGCAGAGAGTCAGTTTGTTCTCGTTATCATATCTGCTGGAAGATTGTTGTTGTCTCGCCACATTCCCCAATTAATAACAAAAACACCTTGGTTAATACTGCCATTGTGGCCCTTTGTTCATCATTTGAGCAGAATTTACAGGCGTAGAATTTACAAGAATTTACAAGTGGTGGAACCTCAGAATATCATCTCTGCTTTATGTAGATGATGTTTTATTGTTGGCTTCATCAGGTGGTGGCCTCCAGTCGATAAGCTGGAGGAGGCGTCTGGGGAGAAAGAGGCCTGGGTTTCTCTGCTGAGGCTGCTGACCCCACATGGTGGCCTCAGATAAGTGGAGGAAAATGGATGGATTTATCAGCTTTAGCACCTACAGCTTTAGTGCTTCTCCACAGTTATCCTTCATCTTCATAAACAGTGTGATGTGAATCAAAAAATCAAAAATGGTACTGACGCTATTTTGGAAAAAGGTGGGGGAACGGAGGGACAGGAGGCGTGTCTCAATGCTTACATTGGACCTATGACACAAGGGGGTGGAGCACATGTGATTAAGCTAGCCATTAGTTGCAGGAGCACACCCTCAAACCTCTTGTGCTACTTTTGGTATTAAAACACCACAAAATTAGTCCCTCAGGCTTTAATATAAGATATTAAGAGGGCTGTATGTCGTTTTGAAAACTACAGCATTCAGTCCCAGATGTAATGGCTTCATCCTCATTCATGCTTCATGCTTATTAATCACATGAAAAAGAAGGAAGTGTGACGGTTTTACTTTTCGGTCTTGTGCTTCCCATTAGGAACATGATTTTTAAAGACAACATCTTTTTCTGTGGTAAGTAGAAGTTACTATTTTATATATTTATTTTTATTGTGTTTTTGCACACTGGAAAATACAATATTTAAACTCTTGGTTATGCAATTTTCTGTCACACAGACAGAAGAGAGGAGCAGCCATGAGTGTAACTGCAGCAGCAAGGATTGAATTTGTATTTGTACTGCTTCTCACTGCATCAGGTACTGAATAACTAACTTTTACAATGAAGGAAGCTAAAAGAGTGACATTAGTTTTAAAGTTATAATGTGATATTAAAAGTTAGTGTTTTTATCATGACATCTCCACAGATTATTAAAATGTTCCCACCATCAGCATTGGAGGATGTTTTTATCTCGACATGCCTCTGTTGTGTATGCATAAAAACTGCATTGCTGTTTGAAATAACTTTAAGTGGGTCTGATAGTAGTATATCTGAAGTATTTAGTTACTGCGTCTCTATACTAAAACAAAACAGGAACCAAACATCTTCACTTCAGTTTCTTTAATTTCTATTCTCTTTTTGGTTTCTAGTAAAGCAGCTCTCAGAAATCTGCAAACACAGCAGCACTTCTGTTCTGCATTTTATAAAGTTTACTATCCAACTCACCATCAGTCTCATTGCACAGTAAACTGTTTGAAACATGAGCATTTTAACACACTAACAATAATTAAGATGCACATTAAATCTGAATTTAGGTTAAAATTACAGATGCCTTTATTAGTAAACACTTTTTCTTTGTTAGAATAGAACAGAAAAACATAGAATAGCCCCTTATTGTCATTGCACATGCACAATGAAATTGTGGGGGGTCCACACCAACTGCGCATGAATAAAATATAAATAATAACACAGCAGGAGTAAATAACAAACATGAGCAATATATACAAAACAACAGAAAAGCACACAGTTGTGTGTACATTAATATAAAACTTAAATCAATAAAGTATTGAACATAAATAATAACATGGCAGTCAAAGTGCATAATAAAACAGTAATATTCATATAGAAAAAGCTTTGTCTCACTGGCTTGCATTTAATTTTAAAGACACTTCGTACAAATGTTTCCATTATTAATGTCACTGTGATTGTGTCTGTAGTGTCTGATGTGCTCTGTGTTACAGCGGTACTGGGTCAGAATGGTTGGTCAGTGACTTACACTTCTACTCACATCTGTGCCTTGAAAAAATCAACAGTGGACATAGGCTGCAGATACAGTTACCCTTCTACAAGACACAACATAAATACTACAGTTCAAAAAAGACTTTGGTTTATAAAAAACAAGGATGAACCGTTGGATCTGAAAACATACTCACGCCGAGCGGAGTACCGCTTTCATGAGAACGACTGCACTCTGAGGATCACGGACCTGAGAGAGCGAGACTCAGCTGAGTACAAGTTCAGATTCATAACAAATCAGCCAGATGGAAGTTATACTGGCTCACCTGGAGTCACTTTGACTGTCACAGGTAAGATTTTCATTGAAATTCTACTGTTTTGTTTGGTTGTTTAGTTTAAAATGATCATTATTTGTTTCTTCCTCACAAATCCAGACTTGCAGGTGAAGGTGAGAAGATTGTTAAACCACACAGAGCTGCAGTGTCACAGCAGCTGTGATGTAATTGATCCTCCATCATATGTTTGGTACAAAAATGGACAGAAAATAAAGGAAGAAACATCTTCTCTGAGAGTCTCTGTTGGAGATGATGACAGCAGCTATTCCTGTGCAGTTAAAGGACATGAGGGTTACCGCTCTGCTGCAGTGTGTGAGTTTACTCCACAGTGTCACCATAAACATCTATCTGCACACATGGACAGACATTTACTTACTGTAAACATCAAAATATCAAATATCTGTTAGTGAGTTCACAGAGATTTATATATTAAATTCAGGTTTACTCCACAGTGTCACCATAAAAATCCTGAAATCATACAAAACATGTCAGTATTTAAGATCAAAAACCACCTCATGTTTAAAGCTCTCTTTTTGATATTTCTCTTATCCTCCAGTTTCTCCAAAGCTTTACTATGTGTTAGTAAATCCTTCTGCTGAAGCAGAGGAGGGAACTTCAGTGTCTCTAAACTGTGGCTTTAATGCAAACCCAGCGGCTAATTACAGCTGGTACAAGGGAAATATCCAAACACATATCAGTGAAGGAACGGTCCTCGACTTTTCATCTATCCAGCCCTCTGACTCTGGAGAATATTACTGTACAGCTGAGAATGAGCTGGGGAGGAGTGCATCTCAATCCATCTTTATTAATGTGAAATGTGAGTAAATCATCTTTAATAACAGTTTGCTTTAACCCATTTACTTTATTCCATCTCTCCTGAGTTGTTTCTCTGTCATCAAATATTAAACATTCAATTCATTGAAAGTGGATTTCTGTTTAAACTATGATTCAGTAACTGAAGAGTTTCTGGACAAATGTCTCTACGCTTTCTGAAAGCAACAAAACATTTACCATAAGAATAAAAAAGGGAACCACCTCATTTTGCTTTTTGCTCACATCAGTTTTCTTGTTTCTGTTTCCGGTATGATCTGTCATTAGTGATCTACTCAAAACACATGGAGGCAGCAAAGTTTTCACTGCCAAACTGAGCCTACACAAACCAAACTACAGAGCTTTTAGTCATAGTTATGCAACATACTGCATTCAATACAACACAAATGTATCTTTGTTTATTATAAGATTTCCATTTAATTGCCATCATATTTAAAATCTCCAGTGGGATATAAAGAATATATCTGCATCACAAATCACATTTGTTGACCTGAAAGTTTTTGCATGAGGAACCCATTCAAATTTAAACACTGTGAAGTCGATTCATCCTCATATCTTCTCCTTCAGATGCTCCAAAACCTGTTAATGTGTCAGTGACTCCCCCTGGTGAGATAGTGGAGGGCAGTTCAGTAACTCTGACTTGTAGCAGTGATGCTAACCCTGCAGCTAAATACACCTGGTATAAGGGAAATAACAATAAACCTCTAAGTGTAGACACACAGCTTGTCTTCACCTCAATCCAGCCCTCAGAGTCTGGACAGTATCGCTGCAGAGCTTACAACGGAGTGGGGGTGACATCTGACTCCTTCACTATTCATGTGAAATGTGAGTGAAACTAATTTATACATCAGATGGTCCAAAAATGTCTCTCACTGAGAGCATTACTTCCTTGTTATTTCCCTGAAATACTAATGAATTGAATCACTTTGCTTTCTCTCAGATCCCCCAAAGTTTGTCTCAGTATCAGTGAGTCCTTCTAATGAAATCAGGGAGGGGAGCTCAGTAACTCTTACTTGTAGCAGTGATGCTAATCCAGCAGCTAACCACTTCTGGTACAAGGATGGTGATCAAACACCTCTCAGTAATGAACGGCAGCTCTCCATCACCTCCATCCAGTCCTTTGACTCTGGAGAGTATGTCTGTGCAGCTGAGAACCACCTGGGGAGGACGATATCTGAATCTATCTTTATTGTTGTGATATGTAAGTTCTTTTATATATATACACACTCACCTTTATGCTTAACACCATCCAAATCTCCTCACTGAGCAGCTCGTAAAGCAGTCATGGAGTTGATTTACTCAATTACTCAACCTTTGCAGGAGCTAATAACAGCCTCCCTGTTTCTCCCTCAGATGCTCCCAAGTCTCTCTCTGTGTCAGTCAGTCCCTCTGGTGAAATCCAGGAGGGCAGTTCAGTGAATCTGACTTGTAGCAGTGATGCTAACCCAGCAGCTAACTACACCTGGTACAAGAAGAACAGCCAAACACCTCTCGTTGTAGAACCACAGCTCTCCATTATCTCCATACAGCCCACTGATTCTGGAGAATATTACTGCCTAGCTGTAAACAAAGTGAATACTTCCACACCTAAATACATCTCTATCCATGTGACATGTAAGTTTCAATTTTCTCTGTACCTCTTCATAGGTACAGAGAAAAACCCAACAATCATATGACCCCCTATGAGCAAGCACTTTGGCGACAGTGGGAAGGAAAAACTCCCTTTTAACAGGAAGAAACCTCTGGCAGAACCAGGCTCAGGGAGGGGCGGGGCCATCTGCTGCGACCGGTTGGGGTGAAAGAAGGAAAACAGGATAAAGACATGCTGTGGAAGAGAGACAGAGATTAATAACAGATATGATTCAATGCAGAGAGGTCTATTAACACATACTGAGTGAGAAAGGTGACAGGAAAGGAAAAACTCAATGCATCATGGGAATCCCCGGCAGCCTACGTCTATTGCAGCATAACTAAGGGAGGATTCAGGGTCACCTGGTCCAGCCCTAACTATATGCTTTAGCAAAAAGGAAAGTTTTAAGCCTAATCTTGAAAGTAGAGATAGTGTCTGTCTCCTGAATCCAAACTGGAAGTTGGTTCCACAGAAGAGGGGCCTGAAAACTGAAGGCTCTGCCTCCCATTCTACTTTTAAATACTCTAGGAACAACAAGTAGGCCTGCAGTGCAAGAGCGAAGTGCTCTAATAGGGTGATATGGTACTACAAGGTCATTAAGATAAGATGGGGCCTGATTATTTAAGACCTTGTATGTGAGGAGCAGGATTTTGAATTCAATTCTGGATTTAACAGGAAGCCAATGAAGGGAAGCCAAAACAGGAGAAATATGCTCTCTCTTTCTAGTCCCTGTCAGGACTCTTGCTGCAGCATTTTGGATCAGCTGGATTCAAGGCAGCCTCCATTCAGTTTTACATAAACACGAGCCACAACCGTAAAAATATTAAGCAACTTTAAAGCTAAGTTATCATATTAGCTCCCTGTTTACACATAAAACAGCTTAAAAACACTATGAAGCAAGGAGTTTGTCCTCACTGAGCAGTTAGTGTACCATTAGGCTCACAGAGTTGTTTGATTTGATCAATAATCAATAATAAACCTTTGAAGGAAGTAATACCATACAATTAATCTATGTTCTTTCTCTACCAGATGCTCCAAGGCCTCTCTCTATGTCAGTGAGTCCCTCTGGTGAGATAGTGGAGGGCAGTTCAGTGAATCTGACCTGCAGCAGTGATGCTAACCCGGCGGCTAATTACACCTGGTATAAGACGAACAATCAAACACCTCTCATTAAAGAACCACAGCTCATCTTCAGCTCCATCCAGTCCTCTGACTCTGGGGAATATTACTGTACAGCTGAGAACAAGCTGGGGATCTCAACACCAACATACAACATCTCTATTGATGTGACATGTGAGTAAAACAGGGTTATGTCTGTGAAGGTTCTCAGTCATCCAGGTCATCATAGAGCTGGGCGATATAAGATTTTTTCATATCACGATATGTTTTTTTCATTTCAGGCGATAACGATATATATCACGATATAAGCCAAATAACTATATTTGTAAGATTTAAATGTGCCGTTGCTCACAAGTAAAATGTGAAATAATTAGCAGCTTGTTTTAATTTAAATATTTATTTCCCATAATAAGTTCAACAGGGTAGATGTACTTAAGGAACATGAGACTTCAGTTTCAGATAAAGGCAAATATTGCAAACTACACAAAAGGCAGCCGCTAAAGTGTTTAAGTTTCAAAATAGAACAAACAAAACAGACTACTAAATTGTCAATTCCACTTAGAAACAAAATATTAATTCTAAAAATAAATCTTAGGTCGTTTTACAGAAGAACAGACAAAATTGACTAACTTTTGTCAATATCAAATAAACTGAGAACTAAAAGGAAATTCTCAATCTCTCCTTGTTGTATAGCTTAGCTTTTCAAACAGTTTTAACAGTTACTTTAGTCTGACAAAAGCCGAATGACGAATTAGCGCTTTCAGTCAGAGATTGAGCATGCACCGCTTTATTGTGTTTCCAGACTTGCTTTCGGCACAATTTACAGTGCGCGCTACTCTGTTTTTTGTCAGACTTGAAATAGCCGAAATACCTTCACACTACGGAACTTCTGTGGCCCTTCCGTTCGACAAGCTCTCTGGCATTGGAACCATCATCTGTTTTTTCTTCGGTAATCTTCACTCATGCCCTAGGTTGATTTTTCTCTAGTCAGCAAACTCATTTCCTTCATTACCCGGGCTGCACGGCTGCAAAAACAAATACACATGTGCGCCTTGGCGCTTGTGCTGTATGTAACAAGTCACGTGACGTGACGCTGCGGCTGTGATTGGTTCGGCTCTGCGCTACTTAATTTGGATTGGCTGTTCTTTTTTTTTTTTTAAAGAGGACAAGAGAGATGAGGTCTATCGCAATAGTTTAATTTTTCTATCGAGAAAAATTTATTTCGCAATACATATCGTTATCGTTTTATCGCCCAGCTCTAGGTCATCGTAGTCTAAGGAGCTTGGAAAGAAAAGCGTCTGGACTTCTTTAAGTTGCTTGAAGGTGTTTCACGTCTCATCCGAGAAGCTTCTTCAGTTCTAGGGTCAAATGGTGGAGAGTCCCAGATTTCAAAAACAGGGTTAGAAAACTTTCACTTGCTGACTGTCAATATGTTAACATTTGCTTTACTTAGTCTTCCATCAGCTTTGTTCCTTGCTCCACTACATGATCAAAAGCGAGTTTCACTCTGTGTGAGCAACATATCACGGGTGTAAGCAATACATAAGATTATGTCAAATTATTTTATAATATGAAAAAGTACACACTATTACACACTATTAAATCAAGACACATAGATAAAACATAACAGCCACAAACTGGCAGCAAAATACAACCTTCTAGGGAAAACATTCAGAATGAAATAAAGCTTTTGAGACCGCTGAGTGCAAAGGACAGAGTGTAACACTTTCGGGTAATTTTAATATTCCACATGAGTAAAGTTCATAACAGCAGTTACTGAAGGAAGAGACAAAGTTGTACCGCTTACAAAAAATCAGAAAGTCAGAGCAACATTGAAAACCTGCAAATTTTCCAGTATCTATAGATGGTTCTGTGTTAGATGCCAGAATATTACACATCCTGGGAAAAGGAAATCTTTAGCATGACTAGACATCTCTACATTTCACTGACAACACAGAACTAAAGATCTGAGTAACATCAGCTTTTCTTGTTTGCTTAACATTCACAGTCAGCTCCCACAGACCAATGAGCATCTCCACTGGATGATGAAAAGGATGTTCAAGTGTGGAAATGCAGATTTATTGTCATGCATTGTGTGTGAAAAAGTGGGTTAAAACTGTTTTGATAAAAGTCTGCTACATACAAGTCTGCTCTGTGTTCTCTTCCAGATGCTCCAAAGCTTCCCTCTGTGTCAGTGAGTCCCTCTGCTGAGATAGTGGAGGGCAGTTCAGTCACTCTGACCTGTAGCAGTGATGCTAACCCAGCAGCTAATTACACCTGGTACAAGGAGGGTGAAGACTCAGCAAAAGCATCAGGACACAACTTCACCATCACTGACTTCAGACCTGAACACAGTGGGAGTTATTACTGTGTTGCACAGAACACGAGAGGGCATCATTACTCCACCTTACAGTTGACTGTTGTATCAAGTAATTTAAATAAGATTTGTTGATTAAGCGGGTCTCATATCTCATCCTGTAGTTGTGTGTTCTATTCATCTGGCACAGTTTGGTTATGGTTAGTTTTAGTTCAGGTTTAGTAATTAGGATTAAAAACTGCCACCCTAATTAATTCATTTGATCACTTTTTTAGGAGCATGGAAATTAACAGCTGTCATAGTCCCTGCTATTCTTCTGGGCCTCATACTCTTATACTCAGTCATCCTATGGATCATGTGAGTGGATCTTATGTGACATTTATTCTATTTAGCTAAGTTGTAATTTCTCTGACTTTAACACTTTCATTCAATCATTAAAAATGAATTCTCCCAATTAGAAAAAAGAGATCTTCCAATCAGCAGCAGCCTGAGCCTAAAGAGGAACCAGATACCAGTGAACAGGTGACGAGAAATATTACTTGCTTTAAAAAGTAAATGCTGCTGCAGTTTCTGCAAAAAGTTTCCGGAAGCTTTCTGGAAAACCTTGTGTGGAATAGATTGTAAGTTCTAAGATATAAAATAAAGCTTATGATGAGATATGTAAACACAGATCTGTGTTTGGTTGCTAGTCTACGTTTTTCATTCCTTCCACTTTCCCACACTGTCAAGCTCATTGTTGATATCACTGGTCTAATCAAATTATCTTTCTACTTGCTTTCCTCAAGCCAATTAGCAACCACTCCACCTTCTTTGAATCTCACTGCTCATCTGTCATTCTCCCTTGCAGACTCCTTCATGCAACCCACCTCCTCCCCATCTCTGCCTCTCCCATGTTACTCAGAGCTCCAATCAAGCCTGCATCTTCATCACCACCACCAGCCTCTAGAGTCTGAGGGGGTCCTCCCTAATTCCTGTCACCGCTGGGAATCTGTTCAGCTGTGACCGGCCATCAGAGTCCAGTCACCAGATCGCTTGAACGAATTCTGTTCATGAATAAATAGTGTTCAGTTCATCCTAACGATCTTTCCTCATTGACATTCCATTCTCTTTCTCACATTCTAATATAACTCCACAAAGTGTGTCAGTCTTGCAACTAACAGACCCTAGACAAGAATAAAAATCCAAAACTCAACTGTCCTGCACAGTTGAGAAAAATATATCAGCTTACACACAATATTTTAACACAAATATGACAATAATTGAACCTCACAGAGAGCACATGTCAGGCTCAAACACAGGTTAGCAAATTTAGTACGAAACCATAAAAAGTAGGCCTATGCCATCTTGCAACTTGTCTCTTAGGGTACCTGCCCGTGATCAGGTACCCCGCTAGTATAATAACCTGGCCAAAGGAGGCGATAGAAGCAACTGACATCAAGACTGACATCTCTCTTGGCTTTCAGCGGAGCCGGTCACATTTTCTCCTGTCTCCTCTCCCTCCCTTATCTTCCTGCTTGGCTTCTCTTGTCTTTGTCTAGTCTCGTCTAACTCTCAGAGACTCTTTCCATCTTGTTCTCTAATTATGGATTTGATCAACTGGTCTCTAAATGCTATTGACACCCTCGATGAGAAACCTGGGCACGGGGTAGCCTGATCATCCTACAGGAACGTTTGCTGTCAGATACACGACCGTCTTTTGTTGGAACGAGTAGCGTATCATGTACCTTGCAACACTCTCAATGGAGGACGTTGAAGATATTTACCTATTCGGAACCATGATAACGGGATTCCTGTTGATTAGAACTGGCACAGCCCTGGCTTATCGACGAATAAAGAAAAGTGGTCACAGCTGCTAAAAATCCCACAAGGCTGGTCGGCATGATTGACGGTGGGTAGAGCCACGAGCACTCAGACTGTATTTATTGAACGTAATATGGATTAAATCATTGAGAAGCTCATGGCTCTGCAACAAGAGATGTAAAATTGGGACCAGTGACGGACATTAGAGCAACTGCAGAATTGGAATGCAGTTCTTCGCCCTAAGCCAAACCCTGTCTTCAGGTGGCCTTCCCTCACCAGCTGGAAGCTTGAAGGCCGAAGCTGGAACAAATACTCACCCAGATTACAAGACTGTGTAGACTCTTTGCCCTATCCATCTACTTCCTCAAGGTCACCTGCGTTGACTTGGGGATTGTTGACTTTGTACTTATGTCTTTTTATGTTATGAAATGTGATGATTCATGTGCTATGTGTTGAGGTGTTTTTTTTGTTTTGGTTTTTTTTCTGTTCTCAAACTGATCTCCCTTTAGGAGCTCAGTTTGGTGGTGGGGGGGTGTGTGTTCTTTTTTCTGCTCTTCTTTCCTCATATCGTGTATTTCCATTCCCTCTCCGACCTGTCTTCCTCACGTGATGTTTGTGTAATGTATTGATGGCCGGAGGGGTAAGATGGCGCTGGAATGCCGGCAACCTTAACCAATTTCCTTCGGGATCAATAAAGTTTTAATCAAATTAATTAAAAAAAGACAAGGAAGTTCCTAATGTTGCAAAAGCAGTTTCACCCCAGTTCGTATATTCGTCAGGCTTCCAGAAAGAACACCGGGACTCAGTAGTCAATTAACAATACCTTTATTAATACACACTTATTGATTATACCTTCTAGAAGGGAGATGTACAGAACCCCGGACTTTCTCTGCAGATCTCAACTCCTTTGTCTGTTACATGCAGTTTTGTATAAGTGACCCCCCTTCTAATCCCTCTACGAGGTGCCATAAAACTAAGCACTATGTTTACATGTTTGTGTGTGCGAGCACGTGAATGCCTACATGTGCGCGTTCCCGCTTGTCTATGTGAGTGCTCGTGAGTGACTATGTGCGCATACCTGTGTGTATGTGTGTGCACGTGAGTGAGTGTGCATGTGGGTGTGGGTGCGTAAGAATTAAGGCACTGTAGGTGTGTGTGTCTCTATATAGTGACTCCCCGGAGGTCATAAAACCCCATCTCCGTTCCAGACCACAGTTATCAAGTCACAAACATTGAGACCCCCACACAGATATTCTCTGGGGAATTTCCACTCAGCATTAACTCTTCTTTGTCTTACATTCACAGTTCAACTGGGGGAGGGTCTCCTAAAATCTACTCCTAAGTTTATGACACAGTCAGGCCTTTATTACATCCAGGGCAGTGTCAGTGTCTCTACAATAGTTCTATCCTATCTAACACATTCCTAAACTCTAAAATAAGCTAAACATTCCTACACTAACCATGCATGAAGGGTTTCACCCTAACTCCAGCATCCTGAGGCTGCATACCAACTGGAAGGAAGGATCTTTACTGACACTGTTGAGCGCCAGTTAAAACAGTCCAGGATGAGGCAACGAACATCCATGAATAGATAAGTAAGATGGCTCCAACCAACCACGTGCTCAGTGAATACTTCAGGCAGCAGAAACCCAAGAAAGAGGAGGAAGAGGAGAAACCATCATGGAAGGAGTATGTACCACCAGCAGGCAAGACCCCAGGTGCAGGCTGTGTGACGATGCCCCTGAGACAACCCAGCACATACAGTGGCTTGCAAAAGTATTCGGCCCCCTTGAACTTTTCCACATTTTGTCACATTACAGCCACAAAAATGAATCAATTTTATTGGAATTCCACGTGAAAGACCAATACAAAGTGGTGTACATGTGAGAAGTGGAATGAAAATCATACATGATTCCAAACATTTTTTACAAATAAATAACTGAAAAGTGGGGTGTGCGTAATTATTCAGCCCCGTGAGTCAGTACTTTGTAGAACCACCTTTTGCTGCAATTCCAGCTGCCAGTCTTTTAGGGTATGTCTCTACCAGCTTTGCACATCTAGAGACTGAAATTCTTGCCCATTCTTCTTTGCAAAACAGCTCCACAACTGCCCTGTGATGGCCTCAGAGGTTGTCTCAGAGAATATTGGGAGCAACAACACCATGAAGTCCAAAGAACACACCAGACAGGTCAGAGATAAAGTTATTTAGAAATTTAAAGCAGGCTTAGGCTACAAAATGATTTCCCAAGCCTTGAACATCCCACGGAGCACTGTTCAAGCAATCATTCAGAAATGGAAGGAGTATGGCACAACTGTAAACCTACCAAGACAAGGCCGTCCACCTAAACTCACAGGCCGAACAAGGAGAGCGCTGATCAGAAATGCAGCCAAGAGGCCCATGGTGACTCTGGACGAGCTGCAGAGATCTACAGCTCAGGTGGGGGAATCTGTCCATAGGACAACTATTAGTCGTGCACTGCACAAAGTTGGCCTTTATGGAAGAGTGGCAAGAAAAAAGCCATTGTTAACAGAAAACCATAAGAAGTCCCATTTGCAGTTTGCCACAAGCCATGTGGGGGACACAGCAAACATGTGGAAGAAGGTGCTCTGGTCAGATGAGACCAAAATGGAACTTTTTGGCCAAAATGCAAAATACTATGTGTGGCGGAAAACTAACACTGAACATCACTCTGAACACACCATCCCCACTGTCAAATTTGACCCTTTTCAGTCTAGCTTTCAAAAGCAGCACTCTACAGAGACCGCTCTCTTAAGGGTCCATAATGATCTACTAATAGCATCTGATGCAGGAAATTGTTCCGTGATCATTTTGCTAGATCTTAGCGCAGCCTTCGATACCATCGACCACAAAATCCTACTCAACAGGCTGAAGGTTCTGGCTGGTATATCTGGCACCGCCTTAGACTGGTTTTCTTCCTACTTATCAGACAGGACCTTTTCTGTTAGGACTGATAGGTTCTCCTCCAACACTGCTGCCCTAACCTGCGGGGTTCCACAGGGTTCAGTTTTGGGTCCATTATTATTTTCTTTTTATATGCTTCCTTTAGCTGGCATTATTCAGTCTTTTAGTGACCTTTCTTATCATTTCTATGCCGATGACATTCAGCTGTATATGTCCTTTAAGCCTCATCAGCTGGATAGGCTGTCCACCCTAGTCCAGGCTTTAACTCAAATCTCTGATTGGCTTTCTAACAATTACCTTGTTTTAAACATGAACAAGACAGAGACCATGATCATAGCTCCTCCTGATCTATATTCTAAAATCAGTCAGGTTCTTGCCCCTTTCTGTTCTTCTGCTGAGCCAAATATTCGAAATCTTGGAGTAATATTTGACTCTTCTTTGGGCCTTGACTCACACGTAAAATCTCTGTCTCGTTCCTGTTTCTTTCATTTAAGGAATATTTCCAAACTGCGACATATGGTCTCCTTAGCTGAACTGGAAAAAATTGTCCACGCATTTGTGTCATCGCGTTTAGATTATTGTAATTCCCTGTTTACCAGCTTGGATAAATCATCTCTTTCTCGCCTCCAAGCTATACAAAACGCAGCAGCCAGACTGCTAACTCGCTCTAGCAAGCGAGCTCACATCACTCCTATTTTATGTTCTTTACATTGGGTCCCAATAGATTTTAGAATTCGTTTTAAAATTATTGTTTTAACATACAGAGCACTAAATGGCCAAGCCCCAGATTATTTATCCAAGCTTCTCACAAAATACACTACTGCTCGCCATCTCCGCTCACAGACTCAGAGTTTGTTGGTTGCTCCCAGAACACGTCTGAAGACAAAAGGGGACAGAGCCTTTCAGGCTGTGGCGCCAAGGCTGTGGAACAGTCTACCTCTACAACTACGTTTGGTTGACTCTGTGGAATCCTTTAAAAAACAGTTAAAAACTTTACTGTTTAAACAAGCTTTCTGTTGACCAATGCTTTTTACATTTTTATATTTTTTAATTTACATTTAAATTATATATTGTGTATATTGTGCATTTTGCTATTTATTGTACTGTTTATTTTAATCTCTGTGTGCAGCGCTTTGTGACTACCTGTCTATGAAAAGCGCTTAATAAATAAACTTTACTTACTTACTTACTTACTTACAATCTTGGAAGAAAACCTCTTGGAGTCTGCAAAAGACTTGAGACTGGGGCGGAGGTTCACCTTCCAGCAGGACAACGACCCTAAACATAAAGCCAGGGCAACAATGGAATGGTTTAAAACAAAACACATCCATGTGTTAGAATGGCCCAGTCAAAGTCCAGATCTAAATCCAATCGAGAATCTGTGGCAAGATCTGAAAACTGCTGTTCACAAACGCTGTCGATCTAATCTGACTGAGCTGGAGCTGTTTTGCAAAGAAGAATGGGCAAGAATTTCAGTCTCTAGATGTGCAAAGCTGGTAGAGACATACCCTAAAAGACTGGCAGCTGTAACTGCAGCAAAAGGTGGTTCTACAAAGTATTGACTCAGGGGGCTGAATAATTACGCACACCCCACCTTTCAGTTATTTCTTTGTAAAAAATGTTTGGAATCATGTATGATTTTCATTCCAGGTCACCACTTTGTATTGGTCTTTCATGTGGAATTCCAGTAAAATTGATTCATGTTTGTGGCTGTAATGTGACAAAATGTGGAAAAGTTCAAGGGGGCCGAATACTTTTGCAAGCCACTGTAACAGCAGGGTGCAAGATGCTAGCAGGCAAGGCATACATGGAATACCATAACCAAGTGGCCGGCATAGTGTACAGAAACATCTGTGCTGAATATAACCTGGACGTTCCGAGGGGAGGGTGGTGGAGAATGACTGAGCTAAGATAGGATGCTGGTGGCTAACCAACCGGACATAGTGGTGGTGGACAGGCAGAAGAAAACGTCCGCAGTGATAAATGTAAATGAAAGGAACACAAGAAGCTGAAGAAGTACCAGGGGCTCAAAGAAGAGCTCGAGAAGATGTGGAGGGTGAAGGTAACAGTGGTCCGACTGGCAATTGGAAAAAAAAAAAATTCTCCTCATCTAAAACCTGACTAGCTTTCTTTTAGGGTCAATATTTAAAAAGGGAAAACAAAGTCAGTTAGAGACATTGTCTGCAGTGAATTCTGCAGTGCCACTTACAAGATTACTGAACCCTGTGTGGGATATCACATTTTGAATTTGTGAGTAAAAGCAAGCCACTTAATAAAGTTTAAATAAGATAAGATAAGATAAGATAACCTTTATTAGTCCCACATGTGGGAAATTTGTTTTGTCACAGCAGGAAGTGGACAGTGAAAAAGTTATGATGCAAAAATTAGAATACAATAAGAATAAATACAGTTCGTCTGTGAAGGTTCTCAGTCATCCAGGTCATCGTAGTCAAAGGAATTTGCAAAGAAAAGCGTCTGGGGATGCCATACCCTGCATTTATGGACTTCCTAAAATCCACAAGGAAGGGGTCCCACTCAGACCCATAGTCAGTAGCATAAACTCAGCTACTTACAACATTGCGAAACACCTTGCTACCATCCTCGCACCTCTCGTGGGGAACACCCCACACCACATCAAGAACTCCACCGACTCCACCGACAAGGTCCAGAAACTTACCCTGGATCCAGATGAAACCATGGTGTCCTTTGATGTAGTCTCTCTCTTCACTTGCATACCCACTACAGAGGCTGTGGAGACTGTCAGAAAACGACTACAAGAAGACAGCTCCTTGGAAGACAGGACCAACTTCACACCCGATCAGATCTGCACACTGTTAGACCTCTGCCTCACCACAACATACTTCAAATACAACGAAGGCTTCTACAGACAAAAACATGGCTGTGCCATGGGCTCCCCCGTGTCACCTATTGTAGCCAACCTTTACATGGAGGAAGTGGAAAGGAAGGCTCTTGGCTCTTTCAAAGGAAGAGCACCCAGCCACTGGTACAGATATGTAGACGACACCTGGGTCAAAATCAAGACACAAGAAGTGGAATCCTTCACTGCGCACATTAACGCTGTGGATAAAAACATCAAGTTCACCAGGGAAGACACAAAGGATAACTGTTTGCCTTTCCTGGACTGCGCCGATGCACATTGAAGAGAATGGCAACCTCAACATCGAAGTTTACGGAAGCCCACACACACGGACCAGTACCTCCTCTTTGACTCCCATCACCCTCTGGAACACAAACTTGGAGTAATTAGGACCCTACACCACCGGGCAGAACATGTTCCCTCTAAGCCTGAGAGAAAAAAGAAGGAACACACACACATAAAGGAAGCACTCAAAACATGTGGTTATCCTAACTGGGCGTTCATAAAGTCAGCAAAGAGGCACAGAAAAGAAGATCAGACACCAGCGAGGGAGGATAAGAAAGACAGACGCAACAACATTGTCATCCCCTATGTAGCCGGTGTATCAGAGAAACTCAGGAGAGTTTTCTCCAAGCACGACATCCCAGTATACTTCAGACCCAGCAACACACTCAGACAGAAACTGGTTCACCCGAAAGACAAAACTCCAAAACACAGACTTAACAACGTGGTGTATGCTGTACAGTGCAGCGAGGAATGCCCAGACCTCTACACTGGAGAAACCAAACAGCCACTTCACAAGCGCATGGCACAACATAGAAGAGCCACCTCCACAGGACAAGACTCAGCAGTCCATCTGCATCTTAAGGATAAAGGTCACTCTTTCGAGGATGCCAATGTTCACATTTTGGACAGAGAGGACAGATGGTTTGAAAGAGGAGTGAAAGAGGCCATCTATGTCCACTGTGAGCAACCATCTTTGAACAGAGGCGGTGGTTTATGACACCAACTGTCTGCCATCTATAATCCAGTTTTGAGTTCCCTCCCCAGACGCCTTAACGCCCACTCACATCCTGGGCCATCTGACCTCAGGAATTCACATGACAAGGTGGGGCCAGGTTTCACAATGAGCTCACCCGAAACCCTGGCTGATTAGGTCCCACACCCGCTTTCACACCTTGGCTCATGTGATTAGAGGATCACCAGGGGGTCCTTTGTCCCTCTTTGGGGGGAAACTCCCACTGGGTTTAAATCTGGGACTCTCGGCCATTTGACCTTAGAACTGAAGAAGCTTCTCGGATGAGAGGTGAAACGTCTTCAAGCAACTTAAAGAAGTCCAGACGCTTTTCTTTGCAAATTCCTTTGACAATAAATACAGTACACAACTGTACAGAATAGAATAAAATAAAATACTATATACAGTAGAATAAAATATACAATAAGATAAAAATAGAATACAAATGCTATATACAACTGAGTAAAAATACAACGATGCCAGAAAAGATTATTGCACTTAGTCTTATTGCACATGTGTGTGTTAGATCAGTTGAAGTCTTTGTTGTAGAATCTGACAGCAGTGGGGAGGAAAGACCTGCGAAATCTCTCGGTCCCACACCGTGGGTGCCGCAGCCACTGAAGGAGCTGCTCAGTGCTGTCAGAGTCTCCTGCATGGGGTGGGAGATGTTGTCCAACAGTGATGACAGCTTAGCCACCATTCTCCTGTCACTCACCACCTCCACTGGGTCCAGAGGGCATCCTAGAACAGAGCTGGCCCTTCGGATCAGCCTGTTCAGTCTCTTCCTGTCCCCAGCAGAGATGCTGCCGCCCCTGCAGACCACACCATAAAAGATGGCAGGGGCCACCACAGAGTCATAGAAGGTCTTCAGGAGTGGGCCCTCCACTCCAAACGACCTGAGTCTCCGCAGCAGGTACAGCCTGCTCTGCCCTTTCCTCTAGAGGGCGTCTGAGTTATGAGTCCAGTCCAGTTTGTTGTTCAGATGAACACCAAGGTACCTGTAGCTGTCCACAGTCTCAATGTCCATACCTTGGATGTTCAGTGGTTGCAGTGGAGAATGCTTGTGCCTGCGGAAGTCTACCACCAGCTCCTTGGTTTTACTGGCGTTGATCTGGAGGTAGTTCTGCTGGCACCAGTCCACAAAGTCTTGAGTCAGTCCTCTGTACTCCTTGTCGTCCCCATCAGTGATGAGGCCGACTATTGCAGAGTCATCAGAGAACTTCTGCAGGAAGCACTGGGTGGAGTTGTGGGAGAAGTCTGCAGTGTAGATGGTGAAGAGGAACGGAGCCAGAACCGTTCCCTGTGGGGCCCCCGTACTGCAGAAGACCCTGTCCGACACACAGCCCTGAGTCCTCATACTGTGGTCGGTCGGTGAAGTAGTCCACCAGAGGTGGTGGTCCACTCCAGAGTTCTCCAGCTTGTCCTTCAGAACCGAGGGAAGAATAGCGTTGAAGGCACTGGAGAAATCAAAGAACATGATTCTCACAGTGCTCCCAGCGGTCTCCAGGTGAGCGAGGGAACGATGTAGGAGGTGAATGATGGCATCATCTGCTCCAATGCCAGGCTGGTAGGCAAACTGAAGTGGGTCCAATGATGAGCTCACCAGGCGCCGAAGCTGAGCCAGGACCAACCACAATGGGTTTAACTTAAAACCCATTTTTATTTAGAGGTCACAGTCTATTAGAACAAGGAATGTGTGGCTGATGAAAGGTTTGTCAGTTAACTCAGTAAATTTTTTATGTTGTTTCTTTCTTCCTTCTCTTTGCAGCTAACTTTTACATTTTTAAAAGCAAAAAAGCACTGTTGGCCTGAACCACACAGCAGACATTCTGATATGCAAAACAGAGAACTGTGTATGACTATTTTGAAAAGGAAGGACGTACGGGAAGCTGCTTCTGTAAGCTGTTGTTTGGTTCTTCAAAAGCAAATTGTGCTTTTCATGAGCACAGCAGTCTCTGCTCCTGTTTTTATGTGACTGCTTTATTTTCACGCACTTTACTGGTCTGCTGGAGTGTTACTGTCATAACAGACAGACAAGCAAGAGGAACAGCAATGGTTTCAACAAGAGCACTCAGCCTTCTTCTTGTTGCCCTTCTTTTCTCTGTTCAAGGTACTGTTCATATTCATTTTATTGTTGTTTTCATGTCAGACAATTATCTAGAAAGGTGGTATTTGTGACTCCATTCATATGTCCGAGCTTTGTCTGACAGTGTTATGATGCTGCTGGGTCATTCTGAAATATATTAAAAACAGTTTTAAAACTAGTCACCAATGGTCTGCTGATGGTTCCATCCTTCTGTCCATATTTAAATGAAATATTGTTATAAAATAGAAACTGCCAATTTTTAAAGATACTTAGGATACTGGCTGGATAGTAGGCTTATTTTTAAACACATATTCAACCATTAACACCCATTTCAAACCCCTGATGAATACTGAAGGCAAAAACTGGATTTCTTTTTAATTAAATTGGTTTTTTTGTACAATATACCCTTCTGTTTGTAGGTGTTTTAGTGATATTTTCTATATACTGGCTTCCCTCTCAGCTGATACATTTCCTCACTTATGATTATATACAAAACTGGGATGTTCTTCTTGAAAGAATAGAAGACAATAGCACTGCATGATGCTTTTTATACTCTAAAAATACTCAAGTACCTCTACGTCTTCGTTTTAGTCCTTACAATATGTGAGGATACACGTCTTATGAACCTGAAAAACTTGGGTTCAGTTATTCTGCTGCATAGAAATGGAATTAAAAAAAGCTGTGAAGCTATAAGCACCTAAAAATGTTTCATTTCATTTGGGCCTCATTGCAAAGCAAATGCTGAATGCACATTCAGATTGTCCTTTCCTGCATCGGTAAAATGATACTGACACTGAGCAAATAGTATTTGTTTCTTTGGACTTGGAAGGCTGTTATCTGTAACTTTATGTAAAATAAACTTAAAAAGTACACAGAACTTGCCTGGGGAAGCTGGGCCATATTTCACAATGCTTCCAGCACACCAGACCACAGAAGTTGGTCTGATGTGATGGATGCATAATTTCATTTCCATGGTTCTTTCTTTTGGCTTTTTCTTTTTACATAGTGGCAGTGTCACGATTTGTTGGTGTTGAACTCTTGATTTTTAGGTTGTCAAGTGATGTTATGTTATGTTCAAGTTGTGTTCTTCGTTTCATTCCTCTTAAAATTTAGTTTTATATTTATTCTTGGTCTGGTTTATTGTTTCCTTTCCAGTTGGGTCAGGTTTCTGTGTTCCTGATTTGTTGCTGTTATCATTACCCCACCGCCATTCAGCATAATAGCTATTTTTAATGTTCTTATTTGTTTACACACAAAAAACCCAATTTGGGGATAGAGCCTGATCAGTGCTCTGCGTGTGTCTTATTTAACACGTCACAAATACACAACAGAGGCAGAAAAGATTTGAAGTTTACAGTTTTACTTCTGTTATACTGATGTTTGGATCAGATCTGGAGGATGCTGTGAAACTATAAAACTTGTAGCTCCTTTTGTGAAAGGAGTCTGATACGAGTCAATGAGTGAGAGAAAATCACTTCTGACTGACAACAATGCATAAATGGACAGCTGCTGGACTCTGAAGCTAAGTGACTAAACTCTCAAATGATGTAACAATGTGATCAAACTAGACATCCAAACCTTTCAAACCATTCAAAAACATTAGCTGGCATGATGTAAAGTAACTTACTACCAGCTGTTTTTGTTTTACGTCGTCATATTTATGCAAACTGCCTTTCTCAGCCATCCAGAGACGGGAGGTTTGCATGCTATTAATAAGTAACTGAGACAATATCAGTTGTAGACACCAATTTGAGCATGTCTCCAGAGCATATGAATACCTACAACGTCTTTTCTCCTCTGCCTTTGGCATACAACATATGTGGCTGTTCTCTAGCCACATATGTAAATTGGCATCAGTCAGAAGGGAAACATTTTTCCTGGCCAGTATAACCAAATATGGTGGAGGAACACGGCGTGCTTCTACAAACCACAAATGCACTCTTATGTGTTTTTAATAACATAAATTCATCCATCAGTCTGTTGGAAAATACCATTACACACACGCATCATAACTCGGTCTCAGGTCCTCATATCTTCCCTTCGTGTCACGTTGATCCTTTTCCTCTGTACTTTTGTGTCACACTTCCTGTTTTATTTGTAACAGTTGTTCTTTTATATTGAGTTTAATGTCATGAGACATGGCCATTTTGTCTGTTGTCTTCAGCTGCGTGTCCTGTTTGTTGTTGTGTGCGTATACACCGTGTTCCAAATTATTATGCAAATGATATTTTTCTCTGTCTTTCCTAAATAATCGATTCAAATGACAGTCGGCATAATTTTCGAGTCATCAACCAATAGAGTATAATTCAAATGTTACTGAACAAAACTCCCAATGAAAACAGTATGTTTTTTTAAAAATAAAAAACTTAAAATACACTGTTCCAAATTATTACGCACACAGAGTTTCAAAAGATTTTATAGGTTGTAGAGAATTGAAAATGGCCATTTGTGGAATTTGCAGCATTAGGTGTCAGGGTCCTGGGTCTCCTGACCCAGCGTGTTTAGTTCTTCGTGGTTTTTGTATTATTGTACTTGTGAGTTATTCTATTGTCAAAAGAAAATTGTACTTAAGTAGTCAGTATAAGCTTTTAATGATATAAGTCTACATATGATAGAATACTGCATATGTAGTATGTGCATATAAAGTGCCTTGAGGCGACTTTTGTTGTGATTTGGCGCTATATAAATAAAATTGAATTGAATTGAATTGAATTGATGACCTTTTGATGACTTAGACTGTTGCCCACTACAAGACCTGTTTCTGTTTTATAAATTCTTTCTCACAGCGATAATAGCTGAACAAGCAGGAAAGAGGAGAGCTGGACACTTTTATCTGCGCTCCCTAACAAGAAGAGGGGCCGCGTCCTTCTGAATCTCACAACACACACACATACACCTGAACCACTCTTATCTTCACTTCCTACGCACTAACATTCCTCTGCCTATGAATAGACGTATTCACTGTTGTATTGCTTTGTATATAAATAAAGGCCAGAGCGGTAACAGGGTGCTGATCACAGGGCCCCCACTCTGATGTGAACGTTCTGTGACCGCCCTTGCAAGTAAAGATCTGCAGTGTGTGTCTTCGTTCACACCGAACGCGATAGGCGCGGGCGAAAACGCCCCAAACGCCCCTAATTTGACGCGTGCACATTCACCTCAACGCGTGTCCAAGAAAAATCCATCGCGCGTCAAAAATGCATATTTTGACGCGCGTGAACCGGAAATGTGGGAGGGATGTGGGAGGAAGTTGTGCCAGACAGTATCTTTGCTAGATGGCAGCTGTCGAGCTAACGTTTGAAGAGAGAGTCTCCCTCCTCTATTTACTGTGGAGAGCAGAGCAGCGGCGTTAAGGACGTCCTCGCCGTACCTGGGTCCATCAGGTCCTCCAGAGGCGTGAGCAGTTTGGTGAGTTTCACCACTTGCTCGAGGAGCAGCGCCTGGATGACGGCCGATTTCAGCGATATCACCGTCTTTCACTCGCCCAGTTTGAGGACCTGCTGTCCCGCGTCGGTCCCAGAATCGTCCGCCTAGACACCAACTACAGGCGCTCAATCCCACCTGCAGAGCGCCTGTCCATCTGCCTGAGGTTAGTAAAAGTGTTTAATACGGTAGTCCTTTATTGATACCTGTGCTAATATATACTAAACTATCGTTTATACACTGCTAACATGGCTGTGGTATGCTAACAGTGAATGCCGTCGGTGTTTACTGATAGCAAACTGTGGTATGAGGACCACTGTGGGTTAATCTTTGTAGTGATACTCACTCACTCCTTTTTTTAAAATTTAGACCTGGTTTAATTCTGGTATAGTTGAATATTTGTATATAATCCCCGCAGCTGTCAGACTCTATAACAGGGGTCAGCAGCCTTTCTTAAAACTGAGAACTAGATAAAATTGTGAACAGTTTGGTTCATCTTTAGTTATATGGTTCTATCTAGCATATTCTATCTTGATAAGTCTTATCACAGGTTAATTTTTCAAAAATATTAACAATGATTTAAGCAAGGAAAGGGCTACATGTCAACATACAACTCTTTATTTCTATTAATGTCTTACTTCATTCCTACCTGATTGACATGTCTAGGAATTATGAGTGATTGGCACACTGTAGTGGTAAAAGTTGCTACCAATCAAATTATGATATGTTAAAGTTAAAACAAAACACAACTGACTGTTTTATATTATATCTAATATATGTTATGTAATTATCCTTATAATTACAAAATGTTTTATGTAAGATTTATGTTTTGTAATTTAAATCTGACATCACAAAAGTATTTTGAATTTGAATAATGTATTTTGTAACTGCAGTACACATAATACTAATTTTGAACAATTTTGTCCAGGTTCCTTGCCACCGGGGACTCCTTCAGGACCATCACGTTCAGTTTCAGAGTCGGTGTGTCCACAGTGTGCCAGATCACGCCCCAGGTAGCGACGGCCATCTGGGACTGTCTAGTGGACGACTTCATGGCTGTGCCTTCACCTGGAGACTGGCGGTCCATCACAGAGGGATTCCAGGAGCGCTGGAACTTCCCTCTCTGCTGTGGAGCTCTGGATGGGAAGCACGTCCAGACAAAGGCACCCCATATATCACATAGGAGACACACACATTGATATACACGAAATATTTATTCCATTTCTTTTTTGTGGTGCCCAAATTTATGCACCTGCTTGATTTTGTTTAAACAATTATTGCACACTTTTGTAAATCCAGTAAACTTCTTTTCACTTCTCAAATATCATGTGTGTGTGTCTCCTGTATGATATATTTAACTGACATTTTTATTGTAACAACCAACAATTTATATAGGAAAATAATGGCTATTAACAAGGTTGCCCAAACTTTTGCATCCCACTGTATTAGTATATTCTGTCATTAGTATAATATGAAATAAATTCTACATGTGTCAAGTCGTGTGCCAACATTTGCTGTGTAGTAGAACTGAGACATTAGTCATTATAAAAATTTATTTGAAATAATATTAAAATTCTCAAACAGAAAAACATTAAACATAAATATATAAAATATAAGTATTTACAGAGAGACAGGAATAAAAGGACCCAGCTGCTCTCCAGAGCAGGAACAAGGCTGAGGAGGAAATGCTCCATTGGAGACTGGCGTGGCCTCTTCAGGGACACCAGGATGGCCAGCTCCACCACCGATGGACCGTCCTGGGACCCGTCCCTCATCTGCCTCGGAGCTGTCCTCCTCTCTGGGCCTGTAAAACAGCACAATACACAAAGAAATGAAAAGGCTGCTACTAGATTTTAATTTCAACATTGAAAAAAACAAACAAAAAAAACAGGATATAATCAGATTGGTTGTAGATATTTAGTAAAGGTGATCACAAGGGAATCCCACCGAGTAAAAAGCTATCAGTGCTTGCTGTACATCTGATGCTACAATTGCATACCTGTGGGTGCAGCAGCAGGAGCTCAGGGACTGGGGAGCAAGGAGAAGCAACAGGGGATGCTCTGCTGCAGAATCAGCTGGTTCTATCAAGACAATATTAAATGTTAACAGGTTGAATACAATAATCATAGAGAAAGTATATACAGTGGTCCCTCATTTATTGCAGCAGGGGTTGTCAGAATAACTAGCCCCTCGCCACGCACTTTATACACTTCCCCCCCCACACATGAACATTAGTCACAGTTCTCACAAGTTGTTTCTCAAAGTGCAAACCTTTGTAGATTACAAAACGTAAAAGTATTATTATGCCGTGTTTTGTCTTCATCTGCCTGCCACTTTCGTGCGCCTTTTTCCCTCGCGGTGCAGGTGTCTATTTCCGAATGAGGATCATAGTTATGGGTGTTTTTGTGCTGTTTTATCTATTGGATGTGATGGTTATCAAAACAAAACATGATAAATTTGACAAGCGCAGGAGACACGACACGGAGGAGATTTGTCAATCAGGCTGCAGAATGCAATGCTGTACTGTGCAAAAAAAAAAAAAGAAAGAAATCAGCGAAAAAGCGAGGCAGTGACGGATGAGCGGGACCACTGTGTGCTGTTTATTAATAAACAAAATATATCCCTATATGACAACATGCATAAAAGCAGAACGGTATTTGTACATCAGTGGGAAAATAGCGGTGGCTTGCTAGCTTTTTGTGCGGCTTCCCGGTCAGTGAAAATGTAAAAGAGAAATTAATGAACTTACCAGGTTGCCCGATCTCTTCACATATCTTCCTCCAAGCTCGGTCCTTTATATTCCTGTCTCGGTACACAAAGCAGCTGGTGTCGTACAGCTCCGGGTTGTTTGCTACGGCGTTGATTAGCCTTTCCTCCATTGAAGAATGAAGGGCTTTGGCTGGATCTGCCCCTTTGACCTAGGTCACAGCCACGTCACCAGGCTCCTGATTGGTTGTCGCGGCGCGATTTGACGCTGGAGTTCAGATTTTCCAACTCGAGCGGTAGAGGCGAAACACGCGTATGCACAAAATGCAACACAAAAATTCACGCGCGTGGTTTTTTTCGCGAGTCAAACGCGCCCCACGCGCTACACTGACGCGCGTTTCAGGCGTTTTGGCGTTTTGGCGACGCAAATCTGCCTCCGAATTTTCGCTGGACGCGCAATTGCGTGTCATCGCGCTCTATCCATTGACTTTACATGTAAACCTGACGCTCTGGCCGCCTCTATCACGTTCGGTGTGAACACACCGTTAGACTCTCAGCTGAAGAAGAGTCATTTAGAATGAATCTCTTGACATCTATGGTTTCTAGTTTTGATCCGTTGCCCTTCATGTTTCTGTGTCCCCTCGGTTCTGTGTAAGTCTGTGTCTTTGCATGTTTGAGTTTCTTGTTTTCTGTCACTCTGTATTGTGAATTATGTTCTCATGGTTGGTCTTTTGTTACTCTCTCGAGTCTAGTTTCTTGTGTTCCAAGCTCAGTATTTCCCTCTGTGTATTTTGGTTCTTAGACCTCTGCCTTATGGTTTATGTCTCTGTGTTTCTTAGTTGCTGTCTCCACTGTGCCAAGTTCGCGTCTCTGTGTCTTACTTCCTGTTTTACTTTGAAGGTCCATGTCTTATGTCAATGTGTCCTTCTTTGCTTCCTTGTCTCATCAGTCCTGATTTCTCCCAGCTGTGCTCTCCTTCTGTGTCTCATTCCCCTCGTTACCTCCCAGTGTATTTAAACCCTGTGTTTCTTTGAGTCAGTGTCGTGTTGTCCCTCATGCTGTGTGGTTCTCCCGGTGTCTCCTTGTAAGTTTAGTTTACTTTACTTTGTATGCTCGTTTTCTGTTACCAGCAAATAAAGCTGTGGTTTAAGTTCATCCCTTGAGTCTGTGAGTCCTGCACCTTGAGTCCTCATCTCCTGCCTGCCACACAGCGTTTCATGACATTAGGAGATCATATTTACTGAAACCAAAAGCTATTTCAATGAAAAACATCTTAACAGGTCAAGTTACATATTAACATAGGACCCCTTATTTGATAGCAGTTTTACAATTCTTGCATCCATGGAACTTGTAAGTTTTTGGAAAGTTTCTACTTGAATGTCTTTGCAGGATGTCAGAATAGTTTCCCAGAGCTGCTGTTTGGATGTGAACTGCCTCCCACCCTCATGTTTTTGCTTGAGGATGTTCCAAAGGTTCCCAATAGGATTGAAGTCAGGGAAGAATGGGGACCACACCATGAGTTCCTCTCCTTTTATGCCGATAGCAGCCAATGATGCAGAGGTATTCCTTGTAGCATGAGATGGTGCATTGTCTTGCATGAAGATGGTTGTGTTGCAGAAGGCACAGTTCTTCTCTTTCTACCATGGAAGAAAGTGATCAGTCAGAAACTCCACATACTTTGCAGAGGTCATTTTCACACCTTCTGGGAGCCTAAAGGGGCCGACCAGCTCTCTCCCCGTGTCAATACATGACTCCACCACCTCCTTGCTGACGACGCAGCCTTGTTGGGACATGGTGGCTGTCCAGCAACCATCCACCACTGCATCCATCTGGACCATCCAGAGTTGCACTGCACTCATCAGTGAACAAGAGTGTTTGAAAATTAGTCTTCATGTAGTTCTGGGCCCACTGCAGCCATTTCTGCTTGTGAGCATTGGTTAGGGGTGGTCGAATAGAAAGTTTATGCACAACTGCAAGTCTCTGGAGGATCCTACACCTTGATGTTTGCAGGGCTTCAGAGGCACCAGCAGCTTCAAATATGTGTTTGCTGCTTTGTAATGGCCTTTTAGCAGCTGCTCTCTTAATCTGATGTATTTGTCTGGCAGAAACCTTCATCATTGTGCCTTTATCTGCACAAACCCATGTGTGCTCTGACTCAGCCACAAATCTCTTAACATTATGGTGATCACACTTAATGTTAAGAGATTCATTAATCCAAAATTCTTAATTTCACAGTCTAACTATATATCTCTTACTATGGCGTTGTCGTTCCATAAACAGTGATCTGTGTTCATTTGTAAACCTTATTTTATGATGGGTTAAAAAATGTGATAGATTTGATAGATAAGCTTGTTGCTGGAAAAATGCCCAAGTTAGGTACATGGAAAATTTTCCCACCAAATACAACTCTAATTCAAAGATTGGCAAATCCAGTGCCTCAGACATTACCTGGCAAGTCTATATAATGAGGCATTTGTACAACATGTTATTTTCTGATTTGTGTTACAGTGGTGCAGAATAAGGCTGGCTGGGGAGTGACTTACACTACAGCTAAGATATGTGCCTCCAATGGATCAACAGTGGAAATGAAATGCACCTACACATATCCTGCAGGGTATACCGTTACAGAAGAATTCTGGTGTTTTGAAAACAACGAGAACCTCAAAGGCAACTTAGATTACAAAGATCGGATTCAGTACAACTGTACTGAGAAAAGTTGCACTATGAAAATGGCAGACTTGAAATGGACAGACTCCCGTGAATACAGGTTCCGTTTCATAACAGACAAAACTGAAGGAAAATATACTGGTGTACCTGGAATCACTTTGTCTATCACAGGTAAAATGATCTCAAATCTTTTATTTTCTTTTTCTGCTAAAGGCAGCATATTTATGTTTACAATGTGTAGACAACAAGGACCAGGCACGACCCAGATGTTTAGTTTGACTCATTTTATTTTCAGTTTGCTCGCACATACCAGCACTGGCTTCGGCCTCTACTGAAGTAGGGAAGGGATGATTAGATGATGTTTGCTGGCTGAAACAATCAGCCTCCCCTGACACCACATTATAAAACCGCTGCTCCACCCCTCCTCTGCAGCCGAAACACCCACCACAACCTGCCACACAATCCAATTAAGTCATTTACAACAAGTGAATCTTTTATTTTTATTTCTTTATGAACACCAGTGTGATTTGGGGGCCTTTTTCACTTGTCCAGCTTTGCAGGTAGAGGTGACAAAAATAAGAGTAAATGAGTCTTGTACCAAAGCGGAGCTGAAGTGTAAGAGCAGCTGCACCGGAGATGTTTCTTATGTCTGGCTCAAGAATGGAAAGGAGGTTACAGAAGAAAATCCTTACATAACCAGCCTTCAGTTTAATGACAGCATCTGCTGTGCTTTGAAAGGACAAGGAAAATACTGCTCTGCTTCACTGTGTAAGTGCAGTGTCACTGACAAAACTCTAACACAAAGGGTGGATTTTTCAAGAGCAGTTTCCCCCAGTTTTTTTAAAAATAATTTTATGTAAGCATACAACAGCTTCCTGTATGTCTTTATTTCCATCTAACAAATGATTATCGTTCCTCCAGATGCTCCAAAGCTTCCCTCTGTGTCAGTGAGTCCCTCTGCTGAGATAGTGGAGGGCAGTTCAGTGACTCTGACCTGTAGCAGTGATGCTAACCCAGCAGCTAATTACACCTGGTACAAGGAGGGTGGACAAACACCCCTGTCCATTACAAAACAGCTCAGCTTCCCGTCGATTCAGTCATCCGACTCTGGAGTGTATAACTGCACAGCACAAAATGAGCTGGGAATCAGGAAATCCAAACATCTTCTTATAAATGTAAAATGTGAGTGAAATTGCTGATATTTGGAGCAGATATGCTGATATATGAGCAGTTCAACTTACTCTGTAAGTGGATTCAAGTTTTAGCCAAATCAAACTGCTGACAATTTGTGAAGACCCCATTTTTGTGTTTTTGGTTTTGGTTTTTTTTTTTAGGTTATTTATAGTCCTTGTTATATTGGTTGTCAGGGCAACATATCTGTAAGGACAAACCTACTTGGGAGTAGGTTTATTCAGTGAATAAGCCAGTTGTGGTCAATGCATTGACTGCAACTAAAAGAAAAGAGCATTAGAGGTCATCACAATCATGTAGCATAGCATATCCTGTCTCATTATATTTACAGAGGCACTGCTTCATTTAAGAGGGCATAATTCACACATTTAACTTTTTAGAACCACATTTTAGAAGATAGATGTGTGTGGACACTTCTCTGTATGAACACCTCCCTTAAACAATGGCGAACTTTACAAAGAGATTACACCCTAAAGGATGACTGAATTTGAAATGTTATTATTCTGATCATTTCCTCATAATATTCTAGCCTTTGTAAGAAATTTGTTTCCCAATGAAAGAAAAAAAGGATTAACATGACCAGGATAAGCTAATCCTAGCTCACCCAGTTAATTAATGTTATGTGACACTAACACAGTCGTCTCTTTATAGCTAATTCATGGTGTTCTTCTTGTACAGGAAATAAGTATAAGATTAAAGCTTGTATATGGTGGTTTACATAGAGAAATCAAGTGTTAATCTGCAACACGTAAGACTTAATTTGCAGTTAATATATGTTAGTATATTTCCTCCAGATGCTCCAAAGCTTCCCTCTGTGTCAGTGAGTCCCTCTGCTGAGATAGTGGAGGGCAGTTCAGTCACTCTGACCTGTAGCAGTGATGCTAACCCAGCAGCTAATTACACCTGGTACAAGGAGGGGCTATTCCTGGCTTGGGCACCTGATGGCGTTCATCATTTCACCTCAATCAGCCCTGAGAACAGAGGAAACTACTCCTGCAAGTCAGAGAATCAGTATGGACAGATCAACTCTTCACCTGTGTTTATAAATGTCCAGTGTAAGTAATACAGTGCAATTTAACCCTCTGATATCTAAATCACCATTAGTAATAAACGGTGCCCCAGCCCTACCTCTAACCCTAGGTAATCCGAATATGTCATTTCTAAGAGATCATGAAATGTCTTGAAATGTTTTCACTGAGATGCTCCAAAGTTTCTTTTTGTGTTAATTCACTGTAGTCCCATAGTGAAGTTCCAGGAATTAGAATGTGGTTTTAGTTTAATAATATTCATACGTACTCTGTATTGCTTGATCTGCATATAGGTAGGAAAAAACTGTTACAAAACAACTATTCAACTAACACACTAGGCCCTCATTTTATCCAAGTCTGCAAATCAATGTAGGAATAAATATAGTGAGAGAATATATATTGTGCTGGAATCAGTTTTAAGTAAACACTGTGGAAAGTACAGAACTGCCACGATTTCAACTTACCCTGAAATCAAAGTGGCACATTCAGTCTAGGTTTATCTAGTTATTGGGCAAAACAACGTCTGTGAATTTGTAGAAATAATATTTGGTCTTTTTGACATAAAGTAATAATAGAAAATTATTCTCATTGTCTTTTATGAGTTGCACACACTAAGCAGATATTTGCCTTGCTATATTCATTAGTGTAATAAAAGACTTTGCAAACTGTCCTCCAGATCCTCCAAAGCTTCCCTCTGTGTCAGTGAGTCCCTCTGCTGAGATAGTGGAGGGCAGATCAGTCACTCTGACCTGTAGCAGTGATGCTAACCCAGCAGCTAATTACACCTGGTACAAGGAGGATGAACCACTGCCTGTAGGACCAGAGGGCGTTCATCATTTCACCTCCATCAGCTCTGAGGACAGAGGAAACTACTTCTGCAAGTCAGAGAATCAGTATGGACAGATCAACTCTTCACCTGTGTTTATAAATGTTCAGTGTAAGTATTCTTCATTCATTCCAAAGGCTTCTCTATACTTTGCATGCTAATATCAGTGAAGAATCTGTATAACTTTCCAGATGCTCCAAAGCTTCCCTCTGTGTCAGTGAGTCCCTCTGCTGAGATAGTGGAGGGCAGTTCAGTGACTCTGACCTGTAGCAGTGATGCTAACCCAGCAGCTAATTACACCTGGTACAAGGAGGATGAAGACTCAGCAAAAGCATCAGGACACAACTTCATCATTGATAAGTTTAGTCCTGCACACAGTGGGGCTTACCAGTGTAAAGTCCAGAACAAGCTGGGATTTCATAGCTTGACCTTTCTCTTGGCTGTTGTGCGGTTAAGCGGGAATGACACTGGTACGCTCTTTTTCTTACTGAAAACCAAGTTGTTGCCAATCAGATGATTTACAGATGGTATTGCATGGTGAATCATAATCTGAGTACACTTGTCTGCATTCATAATTCCAACAACTGACAAAATCCTGAACACCATTGGCTGAAAAGCCACCCCAAACCATGACAGAGCCTCCATTGTATTTTAAAGACAGCTTTAAGGCCCTTTCACATAGAATGGTGCACACGCAGTGCTGCGCTCTGAAACCAACTCATTTCTATTGCTTGAGCCATGCAATAACAGTTTCCCATTATAGCATGGTAAAGTGCACGCGTGGCAGCAAGAAGTACTCACGCATACCAGTTGAACTTTGACAGCTGTGTGCTGTGACGTACCTTCGTGTGACCGATAGAAACAAATCCTACAGCTGCGCTAAGTTCAACCACACAATGAAGGAAAACATTTTGTGCATACCGAGTTTGGTGAACTTTTTTGACACAAGTTTACGTGCATATATAGTGACCTCCGGAGCCTTTAAGTCATTCCTTGCAACGGCTCTGTGGACCTCAGGAGGAAAGATGTGTTGTGGAAATGACACAGCCTTCACTAGTCAGGATAGTTGCAAAGCTTTCTTCTTTATGAATGACTCCTCCATGTCTTTGCTAAACATTTGACCATAGTTCAAAATGAATTGAAGAGAGGGAACAGCTGGCACAAATCAAGGTTAACGAGAGAAGGGAAGCAACACTGAACATGATAGACACAAGGCAGGAGACTATCAAAGTTAAACAGGAAGTAAGACACACTGAGACTCAGATACATAGACTTGACACAGACAAACTAAACATGTGACATGGAACACAGGGGAGGCATGATAACAGTAATGAAAGGACCTAAGATCATAAAACCTGGAACATAAACGTTACCACATAATAATAATAAAAGCCTGAATGACAAAAAATAAAAACTATAATATAAAGATAACAAACTAGAAATTCATAAACATTACCAAAACTCAAAACCCTGGGTCACAAACGCAGGACCATGACAGAAGATCATTGCTGTTGCAGGCTGAATCCAGTCTGAATCACCCCACTGAAGCTGAAAGAGGAGAGGGTATAAAAAGTAGGTGGATGTAGGTGTAGGATTTCCAGCTAAGTTCTGAAAATATGTATATTTATTCCATCTATTATAAGGCAGCTACTTTGGAAGGAAACAGTTCTTCCATTGAGTGTTGCGGGTAAATATTTGTGGAGTGCAAAATGGTTCAAAAGCACACGTATTCATGAGTAATACAAGGTGAAACTTGGCTTTAAATGGCAGTAACATTTTGTTGTTTTATGGCGCCAGAAGCTGGAAACATAATATAGAACAATATATTTAACAGTGAGAGGTTTCATTTTATCCCCCTTACTCAGAAATGTGGAAAGTCATTGCTGGAACAGCGATTGCCATTCTTCTTGTTGTCGTACTCATCTGGATTTTATTCTCGATATGGTGAGCGACATACTATTTGAAATATTTTACTTAAAGCTTGTCAGTTAGTTTAAGCAATCTAAACCTTTGTTCTTTCCTCCAACTAGGAAAAAGGAAATCCCTAGAAAGCTCCCTGAGCCTACAAAAAGCCCAGGCACAAGTGCACAGGTCAGAAAGATCAATCCATGTACAGAAGGTGGTTCCACATTTCACTGACTAAAGCTGAAATGCTATCCAAGTCAGTTACAGACAGAAAGTATCACTATTTGCTTAGTTGATGTCTGTTTTAGAAGCTAAGTCAGATATTTAGATTTGTTTTTTTCTGGTGTTAGAATGGTGAAATGACAAGTGACTTAGAAAGTTGACTGATGATTCATAAGAATCAAGGCTGGGCTTACAGTTATACTCATAATCCTAAATGTGTCATGTCTACAGAAGCAACCAGTAGAGCAGAATTGCAACCTTCACTATGCCAGCATTCAGTTTTCTAAGAAGCAGACAGATCCTCTCTATTCCAACATCAAATCAAAGAAGCACAAGGAAGAAGAGGAAAATAAAATCCAGTATGCTGCCGTTAAAGTTGCCAGTGTCAGTGTTGCACCAAGGTAAGCAACACATCCAACAACATTATCATTGCTGTTGGATAAAATTTTGTTGTTGAGGGGAACTTGCCAGGACAGTCACACATCACCACTTCTCCTTCTTTTTTTTTTAATAGATTTGAACATTTGATATCACATGATATACACAGATTTCTAGCCTTGTAAAGCATGAACTATTAAATATTTGTCAGAAAATTCCAGTTTTTTCTAAAAAACTGGAATTTTTATTGAATCTTCTGACAATTAAGAAAAAGAAATTAAAAGTCATTTTGCAGATGAGTTTTAATTTGTGCAGCATTTTTGTGCAACATATTGCTCATAATTAATCATAATTAAACATATCATAATTAAATTAAACAAACAAAAACATACAAGAGGATCACGGTTTAAAAATCACACTGAGGATGTAGAGGGCTCAAAAACTCATATATTAAATATGATACAGTAGGTGTTAGAGGGATAGAAATTAACTTCCACTCCTGCAAACGATCTGTCTGTCTGTGTAACCATCCTTTTTTTTGTTTCCATGTAAATCCTGTTTATGCAGTCTAAAAGTGGACTTACTTCACGCTGTTAAGTAGATGATGAGTTGGTTGTTAGCTCAGTCAAGTTTTTTCCCATCCTAATTATTTGCATATGGTTCTGCTGAACACATTCGAACATGAGGCTGATTTGCCTGTCTAAATAGCCATGAGAGTTAGCCATTGAGGTTGATTCCATGTTAAGGTATCAAGTTTTAAATGAGAAATAAACATGTCAACAGCCTGATAAAAACCTGTTTTGGTTTCTACACATCATGACTGTGTGGTGATAGAGGTGAATGGATCTAGTGTTATGAACCTTTAGAATGACACATGGGTGTGACTTTCACTGTAAACTATTAAGATTCCAGTGCTAAACAATGTAACTTTGTAACCAGTTACCTTGTTTAGAATGGATGTACCTTGCTAATCAGGATAACTGCCCAGCCAAATGTTATAAACAAATAAATAAATACATGCATACATACATACACACAAAAAGACTGACAGTGTGAATGGATAACTTGACCAGTGGATGACACTATTTTTAACATTTGATTTATTTTAATTTATCCTTACCTTTCAGTAACAGAAACCAAGAAACTGAGGAGGATCCAGCTACACTGTACAGCAGCATCAACAAAGCACTCCAAAAATATATGAACCAGAATTAGAAACCACAATACAGAAACCAACCCACTCTGTTTTTGTTATGATACATGGTACAAAACAGTGCATCCAGGATACCAAACTTTGCTTCACCTATTCGGAAGTAAAGTTCTGCAGATACACTGTATCACCATAAGTGATACAGTGTATCTAACCCTAACCCTAATCCACCCATCCAAATCATTGAATTTCGGTGTTCCAATCACATCCATGTCCACAGGTGTGTAAAATCAAGCAGCTAGGCATGCAGACATTGTGAAAGGAACTGATGCCACCTGTCCAACAAGTTCAGTCATGAAATTTCTTAATAAAGTCAACTGTTAGTGGTATTATAACAAAGTGAAAGTGACTGGGAATGACAGCAAAGTGTGAGTAGAGGTAAAAATAAAGTGGGGGTCAGTGGATGCTGAAGTGCATAGTGCGCAGAGGCCGCGAGCTTTCTGCAGAGTCAATTGCTACAGACCTTCAAACTTCAAGTGGCCTTAAGATTAGCTCTAAAACAGTGCACAGAGAATCCCATGGAATGGGTTTCCAGGGCCGAGCAGTTGCATCCAAACCTTACATCACCAAGTGCATTGCATAGTGTCGGATGCAGTACTGTAAAGCACACCACCACTGGACTCGAGAGCAGTGGAGACTTGTTCTCTGGAGTGAAAAATCATGCTTTATTGAAGAACCTGACTAGCTGTACAGTCAAGTCCTGCACTGTCCTCACCCCAGTAGAACAGCGGTACCCAACCTTTTTTACACCACAGGCCGGTTTAAAGTCAGACAATATTGTCACAGATCGACCTTTAAGGTGTCGCAGAAAAATACAACAAAATAAATGATATGGTGTTTTGTAAATAAAATGATAAACGCAAATTCACTGTGTAATTGTGTAAATTTATTAGCAGCGTTCTCCTGAAATGCAACAACAACATTGAGAGTAACATCCTCCTCTCTGACCCTTAATGCTCTCTGGTCGCTATGGTAATGTGTAAACATTTCTTTCAAAATAAGACACACAACTCCAACACGGGAAAAGATCCAGGGAAACCGAGTTAATGATAACAACCCTGAAATCCATAAATTCCTCAACTCTCATGGCCCAGTACCAAATGACTCACGGACTGGTACCGGTCCGTGGCCTGAGGGTTGGGGACCGCTCATTTAAAGCATATGGAACAGAGGCTGACTGGCTCACAGATGATGGGTAGGAAAATGCTTGGGCCAAAGGGATGACAGAATTCAGTTTGACAGTATGGGAAAAATGATTTAGAGAGGAGACTGCAAGGCAGGCTTTCTCACCAACATCAGTGTCTGATTTCACAAATGCACTTTTGGAAGAATGGTTAAAAATTGCCAGAAACACACTCCTAAACTTTGTGGAACACCTTATCAGAAGAGTTGGGATATGAAGTTCATATGCAGACAAGCGAATACTTGTGTAACGTAGTAACGTACGTTTCAGCCCTGCTGGAAAAAAAAGGAACAGTTTCCTTTACAGTCATGGACATCAAGAATTTGTTTGTATCGGGCCTGTATTATACCCCAATAATGCTCTAATTTTGAGCAAGTGTCAAAACAAAATTAATTCTATCAAAAGGATTTCTTTTTGGAGTTTTTACTATGTTAATAAATACATCTACAAACATACTATTTCAGCAGCAATTGCTTCCTTAAGAACATGGATGTTCTGGCGAAGATGTAATGCTGCCACTAGATTCTATTATATCATGTTGTGTTTTACTAATACAAACTGTATCCATAGTTGATTAGTAACAGAGTTTTGTAATGTAAACATTTACTTTGCTTTGACAGTTTTTTTCAGGAACATTGAGAGGCATAGAAAAGAAACAGAGGACCGAATGTGGATAAAAATAAAACAAAACAGGATAAAAGACAAAACTTACTGAACAAACAAACTGGTGTGACCATGTTGGTTGTTGGTGTCATCATACAAGTATATATATCTTATCGTGTAGTTGGAGGTCAAATGTGCTTGTAGAATTTGTATATATATGTTAGTGCAAAAAAAAAATAAAGAATGTTAGGCATGTTTTCCTATCTTGGTTTTTTTTTCCTTTTCATGCATGGGTTTAAATCATAAGTTAATCCAACAGTATTCAGCTAGTGTAATGCATTAAAAGTGGGCAGATTTAATGACATCATTCTTACTCTCTTCTTATATATTTCTCTGCATTTTTTCATAATTCCTGTTCTTTCCTTAGTTTCCTCCCTTTTGAGATGTGTGTTTAAATAATGATGTCACAGTCACCCTGTGGTGAACTAACCAACAATCATGTGCAATTTTGAAAAAATCCTTTCTAAATTGAGTTTCCTTAAAAACAGTGGTTGCAACAGATATGTTTTCTGTTTCTAGTTAGTTATCACATTCACAAACACTTCTTTCTTAGTGTAAAAAAAGTGTATTCCCCCTTCACGATGTCCTAATTTTTTGTATATTTGTCACACCTAAATGTCTCAGAACATCAAACAAATTTAAATATTAAACAAAGAAAACACAAGTAAACACAAAATGCAGTTTCTAAATGAAGTTATATCATCCTACTAAACTCAATGTAATGATAGGTTAAAAATAAATATAGAACTGCTTACCTGTATAATCTCTAAAGATTTGTTCTTAGCTTCATTTGTTAGCCAACAGATTTCTTTTTTCCTGGATTTAATTCACCAACAATGAATTACTTATTTTAAAAAAAACAAAATTCATAACTTTGATTTCCTTCATTAAAACTTTGGATTTCAAGTGGTTGAGTGAATGTGGTTACACACTTTAGCAGGGGCGGTCCTAGCCTGTTTGGTGCCCTGGGCGAGCTCTCTCTTTACCACCACCCCAACACACACACACACAAAAAATTAAGGATTGTACATTAACATATGTTATTGTGAAAACTTGTTGGAACCATACATTGTAAAAAAAAAAATTCTGTAGAAAAACGGAAAATGTCCTGGTAATTTTCTGCCAGTACATTTTCTGTTTTTCTGCGGAAGTTTGACGGACTTTTCTGTAAATGATAAAACGGAAAATTCTGTAGATTTACAGTATACTCTCTGTACTATTTACGGACATTTCCTTCAGCTATAAAACAGAAAATTCCATTTATTCACAGTATATTTTCTGTATCATTAACTGATATTTTCTGTTAATAGAAAAATTTAAATTTCTGTTTATATTACTATTTCCAAGCACTTCTTTTCACTGTAACTCATTAAATATAGTTCTTTATATTCTTAAACGTACATTTCTATGCAATTACAACCTAGTACACCATGTGCTCAAAAATTCATAAATTAAAACTTTTTAAATTAATTTGTGCTTCGAACACAACAACATTGGTACAATTAATGTTAAATGCTTTTATTCTCCTCAACTCAAACACTATACTAAAATATAATGACAGCATCCATCTTGTCATAAAACAACTTTTTTTTTTTTTTTTTACAGTGTACTGAATTTAACCAGTTTAAATATTTTATATAGTGAGAGAGAGAGAGAGAGAGAGTATGCAAATGGCTATAAAACAGCCATTATTTTTCATCATACATTGAGAATAGCAGACAAATCAACAATACACCTGTCACGGTCTTGGGTTGGTGACACAGTGCTTTTTGTATTATTGTTGTTATTCTATGATTTCTTCTTTGTATATAACTTCTTGTGTTCTGAGTTCTGTTTTGTATTCTAGTTTCAAGGTTTAGTTCTGTGCCCAGTCTGTTTCCTGTTTTACTTTGAAGGGCAGTGTATTCTGTTTCGCTTCCTCCGCACCTCGTCTTCGTAATTAGTGTCAGCCATGTTTCCCAGGTGTTTGCTATCTACACTGTTCCCCACCTGTATTTAGTGTCTGAGTGTGTTCCCTTTGGTTGTCGCCTCATCCCTAATACTAGCCTGTGTGTTCTATTTCAAGTTCTGTTTTCTAGCTTTTCAGTTTGGTTTCTGTTTTGCTTTTTGCCAGCAATAAAGCTGAGGTTCTTTGAGTTTAAGTTTCTGCCTCCGTGAGTCTCCATATTGGGTCAGTTTCCTGCCCGCCTGCACACAGACCATGACAACACCTCTTCCAATTAATGGCAAATTAATATTGTTCTGAACACAGTCCAAAGGATTAGATTAAGCCACGTCAGGGTCTACTGTCTGTCTACTGTTTAATATCATAGCCAAGTGGTTAACAAAGGATAAACAGAATTTTTCCCAATCCCTACTTATGAATGTTATCTTGTTTCAGGATACATAATACCGGCCTTTATCCAAAGACACATCTGCTTACCTGTATCTTTTGCTCATTTCTCCTCTTTTCTCTTTTTTTCTAAACTGAGGACCTGATGGCTTTGACCGTTTCTTGTCCATCTTCCATCAGTAATGTTGCACTCTAGCATCAACACCCAACCGCAAAACAGAAATCAGAAAAATGAGTTTTTGGGACCATTAACATCCTTTGCTTAGAAGATCTCTGACTGCGAGACGAGGTGTAGGGTTCTAGAAGAATCAGCATCAGGACCACCAGAGTCAGTCTGATGATATTCATCATTAGTACAGGTTTCCATATAGGAAGCAAACAGGAGAGACAGGTATGGAAGCCCTTTTCCGCCACCAAAAAAACAAAAAGTATCCAGAACTCGAAATTTCGAGTTATTAACTCAAAATTTCGAGTTAGCTCTGCCAGGAGCCAGGATTGCAACAAATTGGCGCTTTCGAGAGTACATTTGCTGATAGTGACACCATGTAATTCAGCTAATAACACAAGGATTTCATCATTTGTGAAGTAGATTACTGATTGGCAGCGCTAACTCGAAATTTCAAGAAAATAAGTCGAAATTTCAAGAAAGATAACTTGAGTTATCTTTCGAGTTATGGATACTTTTTTTTTAGTGGCAGAAACGGGTTTCCATAGTCAGGAGACACATCCAAGCAGAAAGATTAGATTAAGAGATTACTTTATAGAGTGATCATTTATTTGTTGCGTGCCATCAACATACGATACGATGGAGTTTCTTTTCTTAACACAGTTACAAAAAGTGTGTGAATAAATATATTGATTTGATTTGATCAGATCCTGAGAGTTTATAACTCACCTATCAAAGCAAACAGCTGTAAGGTGCAGTTCTGACATCTTCTGCTGTTCTTGGCTTCACAATAATAACTCTCACTGTACTGATGTGTTTGGTAAGTCTTCATTCTCCTTGTATCAAGGATAATTAACTGCAGGGTTAGTGTCACTATTACAGGTCAGCATCGCTGAACTGCTCTCCACTTTACTGAGTTAAAAGACAGACAGCTATCAAACAGAAATATCTCCATACGGCACCTGGTGCTTGTAGATAACAATAATTATCCTGTGATGCAGTTTAATAAGTAGAACAGGGACAGATTGTTAAACCTTTAATGCACTTGTTAGTTTCCACTCTGATCGCACTGCAGTCAGATTCATGAAGAATTTCTGTCAGTGTGAAAACCACAGGAAACCAAAATAGACTTAAGGCGTGACAAACTATTTACAGCAACAGAATAGGTAACAAAAATGTCACCTCTGGTGCATGTCCAGTGCAAGCATACATCATAATATACTAACAGAACATTTGCTTCATTTCAAATCATCTTTTTTTGTGTGACAATAACATTTTTTAAACAAAACCAATAGTGGTAGCATTTTAGGGAAGCTTAGCTTTATAACTGTAAACCGTAGTATTTATATAATGAATTAAACTGGAATTCACCCTAATTTCTCAGTGTCCACATTTCCTTCATTTCTCAAGTTAAATGCAGACATACAGCACTTGATACAGAGAGAAGGACCAAAACAAATCCTCCCACTGCACCAGTTAAACTCATAGGTGCTCCGGTCATCTGTCTGTGTAACTTCAGAAGCAGTAAAACATGGCAGCAAGTAAATAATGTAACCACATGTACACACCAATAAACAATTGGTAACCAATAAACAATTCTACTTTCAAAGGTGAAGGTCAAGATCTCTAAAGAGTCTTTTACTCTCTGGTGTGCAGGCAAAAGACAAATCACACTTCTGAAATATGTCAACTTCCTTCCTCTTCACAGCTTTCATGCGCACAACGAGCCAATACAAGAAAAAATGAACTTCCTGATTTAATCTTTGTACTGTTGAGTTGGTGATAAACATCTGAGGTTTATCACCAACACGACAGTTTCAGCTTCTTTTAAGCTGCCATGTTGATGCAGCTCTTTGCTCTTTTATCCACATTTGATAACCACACACACAGTTTATAGTACCATTATCATACTAGTCATCTGTAGCATTCTGAACTGAAGCACCTGCTGCTACAGGTGATTGCCATACCATAAAAATAATGAAATTATTGTGGTAAGTAGAGAGATCTCAATCTTTATTTGCAGTCCCTCTGTTTCATTAACTGCTCAACTACAGGAATGCAGCTCTATTAGCATAACACCCCTAATCAGCAACAGTGACCATAGATCATTAAACGGCACAGCAGTCCCAGTCATGATGGTCATTACTCACTACTAAACAAACAGCTGCAATTCACATGATAAATTAACAATAAGAATGAGAGATGCACACAGGATAACTGAAATAGCTCTTATAACACTGTGACTCAACTCATCAATGTCAGCATGAACATCCCATGAGACTTTGGGCTCATGGCCCTGCTCCTTCAGCCACTACAATGTTCTATAAAAAACAAACAAACCCCTAAATAATAATAAAACATAATAAATAAGAAAAGAAGCAAAACAAGTTTTCTATCTAACAATTGCACACATTCATGCTCTCATGAACAGATAGGGAGTAACCTGTGGTTTAGTATCGTGCCCAAGGATACTTTGCCATGCAGACTGGAGTAGCCAGGGAACCAAAAACAACCACCTGATTGTCAAATGACCTGCTCCACCTTCTGAGCGACAGCCACCACCTAGAAGTGAAGGCTGTGGCCTGAGGAGAAATCCAGGGCCCTAATGTTTGTTTGAAGTGTCAGTGATCAATGTGTCCTAAGATTCACATCAGAAGAGAAGACTTCAAACTTCAGGTTTGACAGGACGAGTTGCAGCAAGAAAGCCATTGCTAAGACATCAGAATAAGACAAAGAGGCTTGCCTGGGCCATGAAATACACTGGACTACTGAAGACTGGAAGAAGGTATTATGGACTGATGAATGAAAATTCGAAAACTTTGGTTCATCTCGCAGGATCTTTGTATGCTGCTGAGTAGACAAAAGGATGGTTCCACAGTGGCTGTGTCCAAATTCAGGGGCTGCATCCTTTGGAAGCCGCATTTGTAGGCTGATTAAGTCACAGCCAGGTGATGAAGGCTGTCCAAATTTGAAGGCTGCTCCAAATGCGGCCCACAAATGCATCCTCCATTTCCCTGGATTTGAAGGATGGGTTGGGTGTATCTTTCGTGGCCCACCCTATCCCAGAATTCATTGCGATCCATACTGGAGAATTTTGTTCGCAGGACTCTAATTTAGAGACTTTAGAGAGATGGTGAAGGATTTATTTACAATGTGGCACCAGGTGAGGATAGATACATATATACAGTGGAACAGGTAACATGGGGCTCCAGGGGGTGGGGGGGTCCGAAGGTGAGGGAAGGTCCAGGGCAGGCACACACACGCTCCTCTTTTACACAGTCCGTGACACATCCACAGGCATGCAGGCAGCAGGAGAGACGAGCAGACATTCCGAGAGGTCTGTACACAAAGGAAAACAACATTAGGAGGAAACTCTGGGAAATCACAAAAGATACTCAAAAGGCTAGGCTACACTGACGCCAGGTAGTGCGACAATCCAGCAAAGAAGCAGCATCTCCTGCCATCTTAAGTAGTCTGCCAGGAATAATCCTTGTGATGAAAAGCCAGAGCAGAATCAGTGTGAACGAGCTACAGGTGTGCGTTGAGAACAGGTTCAGAGGTGAGGAAGCAAAGTCCAGACAAAGACAAAAACACACCATACCCTCTCCAAATCCTCAGAACCATGACATGTTTACAGTTGTTCACAGAGGATTAACCTGAGTGACCTATTCCTGGACCTTTTTTTTTAAAAACTTTAATAGTTTGAAGAAACAGGAAGTCTCTGGCAGTGTTGTTGGATCTTCTAAAGCCAGATCAGACCTGGATGGGGTGCTGCAACTGAGACCTGGGATTTGTTGACGAGTAAAGAATCACACAGGGTGGTCTGCAAAGAGAGCTTTAGGATGCTTCCTCCCACTGTACACTGCATCATCCATCAACAGGGTTTGCAGGGCTGCCACACCACTAAGATGTTTTCAGAAATATGCAAGCAGAAGATGGTGGATGATATATTACTACTAGTATAATACTTCCAACTCTTTATTCCTAGATACATTTTTACTTGCCTGTTAACAGTAGTCATGATCTGGTGGTACATCCTCCAAGGCAGACACCCCAGGAGACAGCTGGTCCTGCCAAAGAGCACCAGTGACTGCCTCCAAACCAGCCTCCCCCTCATCCCCTGCTGCATCATCCTCTAGGGCCACAAAGTCACCAGCACTGAGGCAGATGTTGTGGAGGAAGGAAGAAATATATAATATATATATTTATACTATAATATTTTTTTATTTCAAAAATTAAATATTAAAAATAAAAAAATAGCACTGGGTGTCACTTATGTGAGGTACAAAGGTGTGGTGCACCTCCAGCAGGATGATGGCCCTGAATCTCGTCTTCATCATTCCAAAAACACGCTTTATCATGGAGCGTGCCCTGGAATGATTGCTGTTAAAGCACTGGGCTCCCACACCTTGCACTTGCTGTTTGTAGGGAATGATGAGTGGGGGGTGGACGCTGAAGGCATGAGAAACCTCCCTCTGCAAGGATGGGCTCACTCTGTTTCCTCTGAATAAAAAAGGTTTTAATCACCACCCATGAAAAATGATTACCCATGAAATAAAAGTACACCACGTATCACACTTTGGTAAGTTAACAGTTTCCAAGTACTGCAGATAAACAATCTGCCTTCTCCTCACCTCTGCAATTATATTATCACTTCCTGTCTTTTTTTTTTAATCTCCATTGATTAGTGACCCTTTCAGACCTCTCAAACATAGTGAAGTCTTCTAAAGAGAGCTACTGTAAAAAGTCTTCTAAAGACATATATTGGCTTAAGATAAAGACAGAAGAGGAAGTCCACACACAGGCTGTATGGTTTGACTGAATTGTTTTGGTCACATGCACTTCTGCAGTGTTGGTTGTTCAAAGTAAAAAAATAACTCAACTAAACCGGATGTGATGGTGGGTGCTAGTGGCTGCGTGTTGTGGCTTTTATTAGTGACTTAGAGAGCAGAGACCCACAAAGGTACCTGAGTGCAAAACAACATAAAACACAAAATAAATAATGAGTTAAAAAAGGTGTTTTATTAGAGGTTTAATCCTAACACACCAGAAACTTGAACTTTTATTATGTTCTCACACATATTACATATTAGGATTGAATTATGACGATGAAAAACTGATACATTTGCATCACTGTGTGTATAAGAGGTGTGAAAAGGAAGGAAGGGTGCTTTTACTAACCTGAACTCAGTTTTCTGCCTGCAGACCACATCAGAAAGGTTCTTAAGTGACAATGTCCTTCACCTTTGTAAATAGAATTGTTTTTTTATGTGTCTACATTATTTACCTGCTGACATTTCTTATTGTCTCTGAAGTCACACAGCCAGATGACGGGGCAGCTATGAGTTTAACTGCAGCACTCAGAGGATTTTTTATCGTTCTGCTTTCTGTGTCAGGTACTGTGTGTCTACATTTCACATTCACTGTTTTTTCAAACAAGAGGCATGTGGGAAAATAAAGTGGAGTTAAGCCTCTAAAATCAGGCTTAATTAGCCTGTAATGACTTGTAGAAATGGACAGATATATGTCCATTAGGTATATATCAGAGTTTTTATGAGACTACAAAGCAATCATTTGTCCGACATTGCTGGACACCAGACCGGTTTGTACATTCAGGCGCAGTAGCACAATATTCTGTCATTTTCTATGCGCACTGCATCATGGTTTACTGTGTTTCTAGTACTTCACTGTACTTTGAGACCATTTGATCTTTTTGCTCTGAAAACAAACAGGTGGTTGAAATGACAAGCGAGTCAGTGATATAATAACACAAAATGTTAGTCAACAGATGTAAAACATTTTATAATTCTGCTGTCATTGCACTAAAACAAATTCATTTACTATTATCACAGAGACTCCAGATACAATAGCGCATGTGTTATTATGTTTTCTGATGTGCTCTGTGTTACAGTGGTACAGAGTCAGAATGGATGGGGAGTGACTTACACTTCTACTCAGATCTGTGCTGTAAAAGGATCATCAGTGGAGATACACTGCACCTACACATACCCACCCAGAATAAATAATGAAATTATTGAAATTCAGAAGAGATTATGGTTTACTAAATTGCAACAAGATGTACCTGTGGATCTAAAAACTGACCCAAACTATGACGCTCGAGTGGAGTATCATTTTTTTCAGAACAACAGCACTCTGAGAATCACAGACCTGAGGGAGAGCGACTCAGCTCAATACAAGTTCAGGTTTGAGACAAACAGTCGTATTGGACGTTATACTGGCACTCCTGGAGTCACTTTGCTTGTTACAGGTAAAAAAAAAATTCACATTAATGTTTATATGTATCTGTAACTGTTGCCGAAATAAAGCATTACACATGTTTATGGGTTTTTTTTTTCTTCCTCCAGATGCTCCAATACGCCCCTCTGTGTCAGTGACTCTCTCGGGTGAGATAGTGGAGGGCAGCTCTGTGACTCTGACCTGTAGCAGTGATGCTAACCCAGCAGCTAGTTACACCTGGTACAAGCAGAATGATCAGAAACCTCTCAGTAAAGACTCCCAGCTCATCTTCAGCTCCATTCAGTCTTCTGATGCTGGAGAGTATTACTGCATAGCTGTAAATGACCTGGGGACAAAAAGGACTGGACACAATATCATCATTGTGAATTGTGAGTAAAAGACCATTAATATTTAAAAAAATAAAAAATTATTCATATATTCAGATTCTGGTGCTGTAGTTCATTCAGAAGCTTCAGTAGCTCAATTAACAGAAAGTCAATTAAACTGCAGGGACTTTGGTACATTTAGTTAAAAGCAACCTCTGTGAATCCTTCATGTTAGTGTTCTCGTATCTGCTGGATGCATGAGATGAAGGTGATGAAGGAGCATCAAAGAGTGTCCGGAGGAAGAGGAATAACATTGCCAGAGAGCTAAAAATGAACCTGAGTGAACTACTCATGTGCATGTTTATGTTAATGGACAAACTGTCAGAAACAGATTGCATCAGGGTGGAGCTGGAAATCCTTTAGTCAGACGTGTAATCACAGCCTAGCACTGTGCAGATGAACTGGCATTAATAAGATAACACCAGAACTGGCAGGTCCACCACTCGTGATAAGAACAGACAAGAATTCACACTGAGCACATGTGACAGAGATTGGATTTGCTTGCAATTTTTATGTAAAATATTTGCTCCCTTCTTGATTTCTTAGTTTTTTGCATATTTGCCACACTTGTTTGTTTGAGGTCATCAAACACATTTTACAATTAGACAAATGCAAAACGCAGTGTTTAAATGGTGTTTTAATTGATTTAATTTCATTTATTAAGGGAAAAGGCTATCCAAACCTGTTCTTTTTAAGTGAAATCTTTATTCAAAAGTTCTAGAAGTGTGATGAATTAGCAACATTTTTAAAAAGAAATCTGTAAGTGCGCAAATACTTTTTGATAGTACTGCGCCTGATCACTTGGTGTTCGCTGCTCGCTCTATCACTTCAGTATCACTTCCTGTTCCTGCTCAAAGACAGTGGTGTTTCTGAGTAGCTTATCTGCTTAGCAATTTAATTAAAAACTTTTAAATACATTCTTTTTTCATAGTATAATCATCACGTGCTTCATCCGAAGCACACTTTCTGTGTACTCACTACCTAATTTATAGTAGTATTCACTCATTGTCTGTACTGTTTCGCTAGCTTAGCTTAGCTCGTAGCCGACTCGTTAGCACCATGGCTTCTTCAGCTGTGTCCCAAAACGTTGGCTGCATCCTTCGGAGGACCCGGCCTTCGCGGTCTACGTGGGCCGGGTCCTTCAAAGACCGAGAAGGCCGGAAGTGCGAGGCTGTGAAATGGGACGGTCTAGCCTTCAGATTTACCTCACCGCTGTGTCAGTGGAGTTTAATAAACTCGGCCGTCTGCTCCTTGCTGTCTAAAATGTTACAGGACACTGGCTTAAATTCTCCACCGTCTCACACTTCTGTTTAATCAGTTTTCTGTTTAACGTTTATTCAGCTGTGTGAAAATCCCGGAGGAACCCATCCAATGGATTAATGAAGTTTTATTTAATCTAATAATCTAATAACTTTGATCTCAGCCAAACCGATTTACTCCGGAACAAATAAAACACCGAAAAAGGCAAACAATTACATTTTTAAGTTATCCGAGTGACTTATATATCATGTTTAACCTGAGTAGCGAAAGAGCGGGGGTCTGAAAACGATGAAGCCGGGAGTCCGCTGCTCTCGCCGACTGGAGTGACCATTTAACCCCCCCCGGCTTGCTATCGAGCGGGTGGGTAACAGACGTCTCCGAAAACGTCGGCTAACTTTTGCAAATATACGATGTCTTGATAAAACAAGCAGATATTTGTAATTTATACAGCTACTTTCTCACCTGAAAATATGTTAAAAGTTTATTTTGCGACCCAGAAAGATTAATAAGACTAATTTTAAAACTTAGTAGCGGCCGCCATTGTTGGCAGCTGAAATTTGGCTGGGCCGCGCTATTCAATTCAATTCAATTCAATTCAATTTTATTTATATAGCGCCAAATCACAACAAAAGTCGCCTCAAGGCGCTTTATATTGTACAGTAGATAGCACAATAATAAATACAGAGAAAAACCCAACAATCATATGACCCCCTATGAGCAAGCACTTTGGCAACAGTGGGAAGGAAAAACTCCCTTTTAACAGGAAGAAACCTCCGGCAGAACCAGGCTCAGGGAGGGGCGGGGCCATCTGCTGCGACCAGTTGGGGTGAAAGAAGGAAAACAGGATAAAGACATGCTGTGGAAGAGAGACAGAGATTAGTAACAGATATGATTCGATGCAGAGAGGTCTATTAACACATAGTGAGAGAGAAAGGTGACTGGAAAGGAAAAACTCAATGCATCATGGGAATCCCCGGCAGCCTACGTCTATTGCAGCATAACTAAGGGAGGATTCAGGGTCACCTGGTCCAGCCCTAACTATATGCTTTAGCAAAAAGGAAAGTTTTAAGCCTAATCTTGAAAGTAGAGATAGTGTCTGTCTCCCGAATCCAAACTGGAAGCTGGTTCCACAGAAGAGGGGCCTGAAAACTGAAGGCTCTCCCTCCCATTCTACTTTTAAATACTCTAGGAACAACAAGTAGGCCTGCAGAGCGAGAGCGAAGTGCTCTAATAGGGTGATATGGTACCACAAGGTCATTAAGATAAGATGGGGCCTGATTATTTAAGACCTTGTATGTGAGGAGCAGGATTTTGAATTCAATTCTGGATTTAACAGGAAGCCAATGAAGGGAAGCCAAAACAGGAGAAATATGCTCTCTCTTTCTAGTCCCTGTCAGTACTCTTGCTACAGCATTTTGGATCAGCTGAAGGCTTTTCAGCAAGTTTTTAGGACATCCTGATAATAAAGAATTACAATAGTCCAGCCTGGAAGTAATAAATGCATGAACTAGTTTTTCAGCGTCACTCTGAGACAGGATATTTCTAACTTTAGAGATGTTGCGCAAATAAAAGAAGGCAGTCTTACATATTTGTTTAATATGTGCGTTGAAGGACATGTCCTGGTCAAAAATGACTCAGAGTTTCCTCACAGTGTTACTTGAGGCCAAGGTAATGCCATCCAGAGTAAGAATCTGGTTAGATACCATATTTCTAAGATTTTCAGGGCCGAGTACAATAACCTCAGTTTTATCTGAATTAAGAAGCAGAAAGTTAGCGGCCATCCAGGTCTTTATGTCTTTAAGACATTGCTGCAGTTTAACTAATTGGTGTGTGTTACCTGGCTTCATGGACAGATAGAGCTGCGTGTCATCTGCATAGCAGTGAAAATTTATGCTATGTCTTCTAATGACGCTGCCTAAGGGAAGCATGTATAATGTAAACAGAATTGGTCCTAGCACTGAACCCTGTGGAACACCATAATTGACCTTAGTGTCTGAAGAGGACTCTCCATTTACATGAACAAATTGGAGTCTATTAGATAGATATGATACAAACCACTGCAGCGCAGTACCTGTAATACCTACAGCATGTTCTAATCGCTCTAATAGGATATTATGGTCAACAGTATCGAACGCTGCACTAAGGTCTAGCAGGACAAGCACAGAGATGAGTCCACTGTCAGAGGCCATAAGACGACCATTTGTAACCTTCACTAAAGCTGTTTCTGTGCTGTGATGAGCTCTGAAACCTGACTGAAACTCTTCAAATAAGCCATTCCTCTGCAGATGATCTGTTAGCTGTTTGACAACTACTCTTTCAAGGATGTTTGATATGAAAGGAAGGTTGGAGATTGGCCTATAATTAGCTAAGACAGCTGGGTCTAGAGATGGCTTTTTAAGTAAAGGTTTAACTACAGCCAGCTTGAAGGCCTGTGGTACATAGCCGATTATTAGAGATAGGTTGATCATATTTAAGATTGAAGCATTAATTAATGGCAGGACTTCTTTGAGCAGTTTTGTAGGAATGGGGTCTAAAAGACACGTTGATGGTTTGGAGGAATTAATTATTGAAGTTAACTCAGAAAGATCAATTGGAGAAAAAGAGTCTAATTTAATATCGATGGTACTAAAAGTAGCTGTAGATGATATTACATCTGTGGGATGATTATTGGTAATTTTTTCTCTGATGATAAGAATTTTATTTGTGAAGAAGTTCATGAAGTCATTACTAGTTAACATTAAAGGGATTGTTGGCTCAGTAGAGCTCTAACTGTTTGTCAGCCTGGCTACAGTGCTGAAGAGAAACCTGGGGTTGTTCTTATTTTCTTCAATCAGTGATGAATAGTAAGATGTTCTGGCTTTGCGGAGGGCTTTCTTATAAAGCAGCAAACTATTTCTCCAGGCTAAATGATGATCTTCTAAATTTGTGACACGCCATTTCCTCTCCAGCTCACGAGTTATCTGCTTTAGGCTACGTGTTTGAGAATTATACCACGGAGTCAGGTACTTCTGATTTGAGGCCTTAGTTTTCACAGGAGCTACAGTATCCAGAGTCGTACGTAGTGAGGAGGTAAAATTATTAACAAGATAATCGACCTCTGTTGGAGTAGCGTTCAGATAGCTGCTCTGCTCTGTGTTGGTACAGGGCATTGAAGATGATAACAGTGGGTGGATTATATTCTTAAACTTAGTTACAGCACTTTCAGAAAGACATCTACTTTGATAAAGTCTGCTCTCCACTGCTGTGTAATCAATTATTGTAAATGTAAATGTTATCAGGAAATGATCAGACAGCAGAGGGTTTTCAGGAAACACTGTTAAATGTTCAGTTTCTATGCCATATGTTAAAACAAGATCTAGAGTGTGATTAAAGTGGTGGGTGGGTTCTTTTACATTTTGAGAGAAGCCAATTGAGTCTAATAACAGATTAAATGCCATGTTGAGGCTGTCATTTTTAGCATCTACATGGATGTTAAAATCACCCACAATAATTATTTTATCTGAGCTGAGCACTAAATCAGATAAAAGTCTGAGAAATCAGAGAGAAACTCTGTGTAAGGCCCAGGTGGACGATAGATGATAACAAGTAAGACTGGTTTCTGAGTTTTACAGCTGGGGTGGACGAGGCTAAGCATCAGGCTTTCAAATTAGTTAAAAGTCTGTCTTGGTCTTTCGTTAATTAATAGGCTGGTGTGAAAAATTGCTGCCACACCGCCCCTCGGCCTGTGCTTCGAGGTTTCTGGTAGTTAGAATGACTCGGGGTGTTGATTCATTTAAACTAACATAATCATTCTGCTGCAACCAGGTTTCTGTAAGGCAGAGTAAATCGATTTGTTGATCAATTATTAAGTCATGTACTAACAGAGACTTGGAGGAGAGAGACCTAATGTTTAATAATCCACATTTCACTGTTTTACTCTTTGGTTCAGATGTGGATACTGTATTGTTCTTTCTTTGTTATTTTTTTATGTTTAAGTTGTTTATTGCTGGTTTTTAGTTTGTTTTTTGTCTGTTTGGGAGCTGACACAGTCTCAATGGAGATGGGTTTTTGGGGGGTAGCAGGAGGAGAGAAGCTGCAGAGAGGCGTGTAAGACTGCAACTCTGCTTCCTGGTCCCAACTCTGGATAGTCATATTTTGGGGGGTTTAGTAAACTTGTCCGTATTTCTAGAAATGAGAGCTGCTCCATCCAAAGTGGGATGGATGCCGTCTCTCCTAACAAGACCAGGTTTCCTCCAGAAGGTTTGCCAATTATCTATGAAGCCCACATCGTTTCTGGGACACCACTCAGACAGCCAGCAATTTAAGGAGAACATGCGGCTAAACATGTCACTCCTGGTCTGATTGGGGAGGGGACCAAAGAAAACTACAGAGTCCGACATTGTTTTGGCAAAGTTACACACCGATTCAATATTGATTTTAGTGACCTCCGATTGGCGTAACCGGGTGTCATTACTGCCGACGTGAATTATGATTTTACTGTATTTACATTTACCCTTAGCCAGCAGTTTTAAATTTCCTTCAATATCGCCTGCTCTGGCCCCGAAGACAATTGACTATGGTTGCCGGTGTCTCTAGCTTCACATGTCTGAGAACAGAATCACCAATTACCAGAGTTTGACCCCGGCGGGTGTGTCGCCGAGTGGGGGAAAAACAGTTAGACACATGAACAGGTTGGTGGTGTACCTGGGGCTTCTGTTTAGGACTATGCTTCCTCCTCACCGTCACCCAGCCGCCCTTTCCCCAGCTGCTTGGGGTCTGCCGGGGAACAGCTAGCGGGCCTATGCTATCTTCGGCTGCACCAGCTACAGGGGCCTGGCTAGCTACGGGTGAATGAAGGGTGCGAAGCCGAGTCTCCAATTCAGTAATCCTGGCCTCCAGAGCTGCAAATATGCTACATTTGTTACAGGTATCATTACTGCTAAAGGAGGCCGAGGAGTAACTAAACATCTGACACAATGAGCAGGAAAGTGCAGGAGGGACAGGTGAAGTAGCCATGGTGCTAACGAGTCGGCTGCGAGCTAAGGTAAGCTAGCGAAACAGTACAGACACAGTGAGTGAATACCATCCATCCATCCATTCACTGCCGCTTGTCCTTTTCAGGGTCGCGGGGGCGCTGGAGCCTATCCCAGCTGTCATAGGGCGAGAGGCGGGGTACACCCTGGACAGGTCGCCAGTCTGTCGCAGGGCTAATGATGGGTGAGTGAATACTTTGGCTATAAATTAGGTAGTGACAACTAGGGATGGGTATCGTTTAGGTTTTATCCGATACCGGTGCCAAACCGGTACTTTTGAAACAGTGCCGGTGCTTAAACGGTGCTCAAACCGGTGCTTAAAGAATGGAGAACACAAAATTGGTCCAAAAACCTCTCATGTTTAGCTGTTTTTTTTGTAAAAAGATAACAATGTTAGCCTTTTCTGGAGCTATAGGGCATATATGGTATCACTCTTGGCTGGAAGCAGTGCTTAAACAATGGAAAAAACACAAACTTTGTCCAAAAACCTCTCATGTTTAACTGTTTTCCACTTTTTCTTTGGTCATTTTAGCCTTTTTGGCCAGGGTGAAGGGAGTATCTGCCATCAAACAAGAAGACAGCCGCATGTAACTACGACGGTGTTTGCTAGTTCACCTTACATGCATTAATGTAATAATGTGGTTACCGTACTCAACGTTAATTACACACGAACAACATCATGAAGCTACTCACACAGAGAAGAACGGCTGCTGCCATCATCATCATCCGTCATCATTTCTGCTACGCTGACAGGGCTAGGGGCCAGGACTCTACTCTTCGGGTTTTTGGGGATGTTGCTAACTCCGGGTCCGATAACAGGCACCACACCTGCAGTAGATGTGCACAGTGTGAGGTCTCGCAGCAAGCCATCAAACATGGCGCATTTCTCGGCTTTAAAAAAACCGCTATGCGTCGCCAGGTGTTTCATCAGATTTGAGGTGTTACCTCTTTTGACAGTATCACAGTATCAGCTTAAAGCACTTGTTTCAGGCTGCTGAGTTTGCATCTTTTGCTGTGAAGTACAGCCAGACTTTTGATCGCTTCGCCTTGGGCATTTTTAATCTGTAGCTCTGCTCTAAAAGAACGTACGTATCTGGCCCCGCCTACTATCCTCGGAAACGTAAAATGATTGGCTAGAATTGGCTCAGGAAAAAAAAAAGTACCGAAATGTGTGCTGCTTTTCGGTCTGGTTACTACCGTTTATGTCAGAACCGGTACCCATCCCTAGTGACAACACAGAAAGTATGCTTCAGATGAAACACGTGAAGATTATACTATAACAAAGGAATGTATTTAAAAGTTTTTAATTAAATTGCTACATGATCTCTTCCTGGTTCACTGTCTGAAAAATGCAAAAATCTTTGCATGTGAGCCACATGGATGTTTTCTGTTCCTAAATCTTATCAAACTGATCAGGGCACCCACCATGTTGAATCACGGCATCCATGTAGTAACCAGCAATCACTCCGAGGTCATTATTACCACCTACCTATACGCACACACACAATGGACAACGGTACCCTCAAACACACAATAATAACATGGACTGAACCACCACTCACAACCACTAGCATATTTTTATTTATATAGCCTCTGTAGAAATTATCCACATATCTCATTTATCTTAACTGCACTACTGTATAGTTCTGTGTAAATAATCATTCTGTACATACAATAATTTTTAATCCTACAACTGTTTATAACTTGCATAGTTCACATTTCTGTATAACTGTATATCTCATACTTCTGTATAGTTTTTCATATTTATATCCTGTTCATAGCCTGTACATAGCTTGTACTCACTACAGCCTGTACATACGTATAGTTATAGGATATTCATAACTTACTTCATACCGTGTACATTATAACATACCCATTTCTGTAATATACTTACATATCTATATTATTGCTCTTATATATTGTAATATATCTATATCATGGCTAAAGCACTTCTGGATGGATGCAAACTGCATTTCGTTGCCCTGTACCTGTGACATGTGCAATTGTCATTGCATAGAATAGTTGAATTCTATTCTATTCTATTCTGTTTTTCTTGTAAGCCTGTAGCCATATAGCTGTGATACACTCAGCTCCACAGTAGTCTACGTGACCTCAAATCCAAACCTTCTCCATCAAGTAAACGGAGCAGAACACGACAATGCCAGTCATCCAATACTTGTGTTGCATCCAGTGATACCTATGAGATTGTCCTGAGGTTTCCAGTTGTAGTTGTATAAAAGCTGCCACCTCTCCAAGCTCTGTTTTGTTCCTTCTCTGCCAAAGTCTGTTGTTGTGTAAAATCCTTTCGAGAGTACGTCTGCTGATAGTAATGCCATGACCGGTATTTGTAATACTGGTAGCTTAGCTGTAGCATTGGTAGCTAAAGCCTTCAGCTTCCAGGTAACAAGGAAATTATGTAATTCGCGTAAATTCCTGCTTGGCAGAGCTAACTCGAAATTTCGAGTTATGGATAGCATTTTTTTCTTTTCTGGTGGCAGAAAACAAGCTTCCACATCTCTTTCATTCTTCTGCTCTGTCTCAGTGCCATATGCCTGACTAGGTGAGTGTGCTTGCTTGCTTGTTTGCTTAGCGCTGCTGAGTCATGTGACAGTACAAGGTCAGTGAAAAGTTGCTGTAAGGGAGGGACCCGAAGCTTTGGCACTGCGCTTAAAACTATTGGTAATTATTGCCATTTACGTGCTCCAAATAAATTAGCAGTCATTGCGGTAATTATCACGGTCACACCTGCTTCTTTGTCATTATTTGATGGACGGCACATGTGTGATTCATTTTAATATCTTGCTTCAGAAATGTTGTGCTGTGAAAAGGACACTCCAAATGCAACCAGAGATACAGGTCCAACAGCGTGCAACCCAATACTGTAATATTTATTTATTTAATCAATTAATTAATTAATGGGTGCAAAAACTTTATGTGCTGACACATAGGAGAGAGTTAACACATCATTAACATTCAACCTGGTATTAATGAGTAAGTAAATGTTCCTTCCATGCTCTGAAACAGGGATTCCAAAAAGTGCTCACACCTTTTGGATTAAAAAATATCTCAATGCTGCACATCTCTGGTAAATCACTACAGTAAATATAAGGGCAAAACCAACTTTTACAGACAAGTATGAGAGCCAGACTATCAACAGCATCACACAGCATTCTTTTGTTACACCTTAGGCGACCATTGAAACAGCTCTCCAAGCCGTTGCAGGCCAACGAATGAAGGTTGAATGAAGCAATATACCATGACGACCTTGAAGGCATTTATATTTGAATTTTGTTCCAATGGAAAACATTTCTGGTATGCAAGTGAGAGTAATTAATTAAAAGCACATGTTTTGCAAATTTTATGACAATCACATAATGCAACACCATATAATTGAAATTGTAATGGAAGTTATTCTGCCTAGATTTTTTTTTTTTTTTGTGGTCATTTTGCAACTTTTGTTATTTCACTTCCCAAAGAGCAAAGGGGATCACAGGAGATAGTGGAAGTTGATGAGGTTGAGGATGATGGCTTCAGGAATTTTTTGAAGACACTTGACCCCTGGTACAAAATTCCAGGCAGAAAATCTTTAATGGAGGGGAAACTACCAGCTCTTTATGAAGACTGTTGTGCTAAGATTAGAAAGGCACTGAATGGTGTGGACAATGTTGTGCTCACCAGTGACATGTGGATATCAAGAGTCACAGAGGCATATTTAACAGTCTCATGCCATATTATCAATGAAAACTGGCAACTGGTGGCATATGTGCTAGAAACATGCTCTGTTCTGGGACAACACACTAGAGACAATATTTGTGCACAATTAACCAGAATCACAGAAGAATGGTACATAACGGACAAGATTCTGGCTGTTGTAACCGACAATGGGGCAAACATGGTTGCTGCTGTGCGCGATGAGCACACTACCCACATTTTGCACACACTTTAAATTAGGTGGTAAAAGACTCAATTTAATTTAATTTAATTTATTTATTTAGGACAGTGCATGTTAATTAACATAAATGTAAAAAAATTACATGAATGTAAACATACCAGATTATAGCCCAAAGGCTAATTTCCATCTGTTGTCCATAAACATAAAACAATAGATTAAAGGCCTGCCTGACTTGCTTGAGGTTCAGCAGAAAAGTAGTGCTATTGATCCTTTCTTTCACCACAGCACTAAAGCTGCAGACAGGCTCAAAGACATCCAGAAGCAGCAGAAGTTCCCTGTACAAAAACTCAAGCAGTTGAGACAAGAACTCTATATCTGACTTGAGAGATTGCTTGAGCAAAAGGAGGCAGTTACCACAGTCCTCTGTCTCGTTGGAAAGAACTCACTTTGTTTAAATGAGGAAGAATGCTCTGTCATCCATAATGCACTGAGACCATTTAAGGAAGCAACCAGAGAGATGTCTACCGTTTCTGTGTTCAAGGTGATTCCCCTGGTGTCACTGCTGCCACTAAAGCTTCAGAGGCTCAAGGTAGCAAGCTAGCTGCTCAGCTGTCAGGGCATTGTCACCCCATTCAACCCTACTGAAACATTTTATGGTTTTGCTGTCTGCACCTTCCTGGACAACAGATTTAAAAACCTGGGATTCCGTGACTTTGCAAACGTTAACCGTGTAAAAGCTCGACTTCTAACTGAAATGCAGTTTGTGAGTCAGATGTCAGCAGATTCATCATCTCCGACCAGCTCTGCCCCAACTCCTAAAAAACTACCTCAAGCTTGACTGGAGGGTCTTCTTCATCCCCACCTGCAGCAAAAGGTGGGATATGGGAAGAATTTGACTCTAAAGTCCGAGCATCCCAGCAGCATTGGACAACTGGCACAGGTACAATGAGAAAGGGCCAATTCCTCTGGATCAGGATCCACTACTTTGGTGGAAAAACAATGAACAAACATTCCCCTCTCTGAGCAAACTTGCCATAAAATACCTGGCAGTGGTTGCAACATCAGTGCCAGCTGTGAGGATTTTTTTCAAAAGCAGGACAGTTTTTGCATTAAAAGCAAAAAATGTTAATATGATACTGTTCTTGAACAAAAACCTGTAACCAAAACTTTTGTTCTGTACAGACTAACTAAAGGCTTTGGGGGTTGTTAAGTTGTTTACATATTATTTATATTTCCACCAGTTGTTGTTTTTGTTGTTGAACATTTTAATTTAATTGCAAATGTGTATTTATGACACACACTGTTGACAGTTCTTTTGGTTTGGCACCCAGATGTGCAGCTTCTCCCCTGCACTCTCCCACACTCTGCTCCGGTGTTCCAGATTAACTGGCGTTGGTCGAACAGATGTGTGGTAGACTTGCTTTTCAGGAGCTGCTACCAACAAAATCGCAAATAAACACCACGCCGATGCTGTTCACAGGGCAGCAAGAGTAAACGATCAGGAGAATCTTGTCGTCGTTATCGTTCTCCTCGTACCTTTTATTACTCCGATTTCAGCGTTTTTGCTTCACAACTAAAGCGTGCAGTTTATTTTGTGTTCACTCAAATGGAGTCGACTGGTTTTAGTCTTGACAATCCACATTGCTGGCATTGCACCTTTCAACATGTTGGTGGGTAGATTTGGATGTACCAGGGGTAACTCCACAACGTTACTAGCGCAAAAAAACCCCCATCCATTTATTTTCACTTAAACAAGCAGCTGTTTTTTTTGTGCATTAAAGCTATATAAAAAATTAACAGTGCAAATGCAAATTCCTTGCTGAAAGTTTCACCAAAAGGCATTTCCAGTAGAAATGGGCTGACATATCCTGAGCATAACTATGTATAATATCCACTGAAGTTAAAAAGAGGTGCTTTGCAACATTAAACTGCAGTGTGCCAAATAAAAAAGTCAAATATGTATTTTTCGGACCATAAGGCGCACGGGATTATAAGGCACACTATGCGAAACAAAGCGGTCAGATAAGACAAACTTGATTCAACTCATTCTTCTTGCTTCCTCCACTTCTGTACCATTGATTCATTAATGCTGTATTCTGTCACAGATTCTCTATTCCCATGTTGTTGCAGTATATTAATGAGTAACCTCGTATTGTGGATGGATTATCTCAGTTGTTCTCCTGACTGAAGTTTGGTCCGTTTACAGCATCCTGCCATGCGATTGCATTTGTCTCTAACCATCAGGAACCTTCACGTTAACTTTTATCGAGTGGAAAAGTGTTAGCGTTCATCCTCACTGTTTATGTTATGCTAACATAGCTGTGTCGCTAGCGATCACGTAGCACATCATTATATACCAGCAAGCCCGATTTCAGTAACCCTACAAACGCCACTGCTGTTTAGTTTCCTGTCTTCATTTATGTTGAAAGTGATAGCAGAGCTGTACGTTTGAATTTTTTCAGAAATCTCTCAGTCAGAACATGCTATATCATGCTTAGGTAACTAGCAAAACTAGCGAGCTAACTCCCGCTAACTTCCTGCTAAGTTCTAACTCCGTTAAGTAAATTCTGTTTTCATGGATGCCTGGATGTTAAACTTCATAGTTACACCTGGTAAAGCAGCAACGCTGATCGTTTTATTAAAGATGAAAGAATTTAGACAGTTTTTAACTCTCAGTGATGCTGCAGTGTTCGTTTAAGTTTGGGACCCGAAGCGGACGGAGTTTAGGACCCAGATTACTCCCAGATTTACGAGCACCTTAGTCCAACAAATACTGCAATAATGACGGCCCATTTGCATGTTCTATAAAACAAAAAAGGGTTTGTTGTGTATCTGACGGACAAACACCAAACCAGTTCCACATCACTGAAGTTGCACCATTTTTACAAACCAATTCTGGTTCATCTGTTTCACTCAACAATCTGCTTTCCCCCTTCTCATTCTCCGTTGCCGCCGTGCTTTTTCGGCCATGTGCGTATGAAACAAAGGCAGACTCAAAAACAGATGACAAACCAGTCGCCACACCTGAGTCACTGACTTTCTTGAATCCACTCACTCTCACAAGCTCCACTCAATCACACTGGCTCTGTTTATTACTAATCACTGTGTAACTGCTGTAAATTCACAGTAACTGCCATCTCCTTACAAATGTTTATTAGGTCAACCACACTTATATGACTACCAACTCTCCAGCCATGTTGATGAATTGCCTATATTGGCTGAAAATATTCATTTCCAGGAAAAAGACACAGACAGACTATGCTTACAGGATGTGATGTGACAACATTAATGAAATATTGATGTGTCATATTTGTCCAAGGCGTATTTCATTGTTATGGAAAACAAAAATATTAAAATCATGATGGCCAATTGGAGTGGTGATTTCTATGACTTTGTGTTTATAATTTGGCATTTCTTACTGATGTAAGCCAAAAATGCATGAAACGATTTCAAACGTGGTGCAGATGTGTGTCACAAGTTAATCTGGCTGTAGGCTACGGCACTTGGCCAGAGGTGGCGCTGGTTGACTCGACTCCATTTGAGTGCACACAAAGTAAACTGCACGCTTTAGTTGTGAAGCAAAAACGCTGAAATCTGAGTAATAAAACGTACGAGGGGAACGATAACGACGACAAGATTCTCCCGATTGTTTACTCTTGCTGTCCCGTGAACAACACCGGCGTGGTGTTAATTGTTTGCTGTTTTTGCGATCGCTTCGCGCATGGGAATATCACCAGGTAAACTCGCGACACTTTTAAACATTTTGTTGTTCAAGAGCAACAAGACTGACCGAGTGTGTTTGAGATAACTTCACAAGTGTCACAGATGACACATTTGGCGTTTTTTTGCTGTTTTGTCGGTAGCAGCTAATGAAACGCAAGACTGCCACACATCTGTTCGACCAAAGCCAGTTAATCTGCGACACCAGTTAATCTGGAACACCAGCCTCACTAAATCATCACGGAGAGAGAGAGCTCATTAACAAACACCACACACCTGCCCCACCAACCTCCTTGGCACTGCCCCTTGAGCTCACAGCACCACCCGTCAACTGGAACTGAGCCAGGGACCACACCTCGGCCACACCCATCTGTTCTCTGATTGGATTTTTTAAACTTCTAATTGACATGAAACAAAGGAAGAAAAATCTGGTCAAAATTTGTACTTGCAAGTTGAAACTCGCATGCAAGCGAGATAGTTTTGTGCTTTGTATCTGCAAACAGACCTTAACAAAAAACAATTGTAACTTGTGTAATTATTTTTTACAAATACAAATCTTTTTCTTTTACACACACACACACACACACACACACACACACAAATTCTTATCTATGGATGGACAAACATAAGATTTTCAGATATTTTTGTTTACAAAGTTACAAAACTGAGTTCACAACTACACAGTCTGATTTACAAGTACAAAATATTTATCCCCAGAAACTGAACCCATACTCCTCATTCATAAAGTGCTTTACAAACTTGAACATTAAAGAGAGTAGCTGGATTTTCCTGTTTCAGTGCAGCTTGAGAGTCAGAGAGTGAACGTGGACGGAGTATCCTTGTTTTGTTTTTGTGTTTTTGAACATAAAACTGATTGCTACAGCCAGGGACGGCACAAATGTGATGCCCTTAAACTGATTTTTAGTTTTCTTGTATTCCCATGCGTTATTCGTTCTGTTAGCTAATTTAAACTAATGTAAGTTTATTACCAGCTACCAACCAACCCCCATACTGACTCAAGATGATGCTAAATATATTCCAAAAGCTTCAATTTTAACCACTTATTTCTTAAATGCAGTTTCACAGATTACATCTATGTCTGTTATTGAAAACAGCTCCATGGTATATATCAACCTTTATACGTGTAATGTTTCCACATATATACATACAAATATGTTTTGTTGTTTTTTTAATTATTTCTTTTTATATGTTCTGTCCCTTGTAGTGGACATCAGGTCTTGTTTGATAAAAGAATGATGTGATGTATTGCAATGACATGGTGTCAATTTTTTTATATCATGAACTTTAAAACGGTTAGATGAAAGAAGCACATTTAAAACCGTAAATCATCTTGAAAGCTTCTCATACACTGTAAGACCGAATAGTAATAGTTTGATAAATGAAACTAGAAAGGGAAAATTTCAGAAGAAATTTTATGTGTGCCTATGCCGCTGCTAATCACTGTAGTTGCCATTCATACGGCTACAGACAGCAAAACTCAGAAGAGCAGCCATTCTCCACCATGAACTATGGTAAAAACAAACACCGCTCACGCTTCACAGATGACAGCTTACAGTTTTGTGTAAAGATGAAGTTACTTCGTACAGCGCCGATTTGCAGACGCTGTGCACACAGGTTCATGAGCAGAAGTCCCATTGTACCACGGCAGACCCGACAATGTTTGCATGAACACGCTTTGAAGCATTACATTATAGACCACTTTTCACACATGCATTCACTTTTGTTTTTGTTATTTCTACACAGTGTTCTGAATTATGAACAATGGTCTACAGCCAATCTTGTGTATTATTATACAAACTTTGGTTGTGAGATTCAGATAACTATTTAATAAAAGCTAAATATTTTATATGAGAGTAAGAAAGAAAAGTATATCTTTATGTCCACCTTTCTCTGTTAATGCCCTACCTGGCCCCTGGCAAAAGCTTTGCTAGATCCGCCCCTGCACAGTTACCAGCTGTCAGCTACACAAAAAAGGAGCTTGGTGTTTACAGGGAGTGCAGAATTATTAGGCAAATCAGTATTTTGTCCACATCATCCTCTTCATGCATGTTGTCTTACTCCAAGCTGTATAGGCTCGAAAGCCTACTACCAATTAAGCATATTAGGTGATGTGCATCTCTGTAATGAGAAGGGGTGTGGTCTAATGACATCAACACCCTATATCAGGTGTGCATAATTATTAGGCAACCTCCTTTCCTTTGGCAAAATGGGTCAAAAGGACTTGACAGGCTCAGAGAAGTCAAAAATAGTGAGATATCTTGCAGAGGGATGCAGCAGTCTTAAAATTGCAAAGCTTCTGAAGCGTGATCATCGAACAATCAAGCGTTTCATTCAAAATAGTCAACAGGGTGGAAAAACCAAGGCGCAAAATAACTGCCCATGAACTGAGAAAAGTCAAGCGTGCAGCTGCCAAGATGCCACTTGCCACCAGTTTGGCCATATTTCAGAGCTGCAACATCACTGGAGTGCCCAAAAGCACAAGGTGTGCAATACTCAGAGACACGGCCAAGGTAAGAAAGGCTGAAAGACGACCACCACTGAACAAGACACACAAGCTGAAACGTCAAGACTGGGCCAAGAAATATCTCAAGACTGATTTTTCTAAGGTTTTATGGACTGATGAAACGAGAGTGAGTCTTGATGGGCCAGATGGATGGGCCCGTGGCTGGATTGGTAAAGGGCAGAGAGCTCCAGTCCGACTCAGACGCCAGCAAGGTGGAGGTGGAGTACTGGTTTGGGCTGGTATCATCAAAGATGAGCTTGTGGGGCCTTTTCGGGTTGAGGATGGAGTCAAGCTCAACTCCCAGTCCTACTGCCAGTTTCTGGAAGACACCTTCTTCAAGCAGTGGTACAGGAAGAAGTCTGCATCCTTCAAGGAAAAACATGATTTTCATGCAGGACAATGCTCCATCACACGCGTCCAAGTACTCCACAGCGTGGCTGGCAAGAAAGGGTATAAAAGAAGGAAAAACTAATGACATGGCCTCCTTGTTCACCTGATCTGAACCCCATTGAGAACCTGTGGTCCATCATCAAATGTGAGATTTACAAGGAGGAAAACAGTACACCTCTCTGAACAGTGTCTGGGAGGCTGTGGTTGCTGCTGCATGCAATGTTGATGGTGAACAGATCAAAACACTGACAGAATCCATGGATGGCAGGCTTTTGAGCGTCCTTGCAAAGAAAGGTGGCTATATTGGTCGCTGATTTGTTTTTGTTTTGTTTTTGAATGTCAGAAATGTATATTTGTGAATGTGGAGATGTTATATTGGTTTCACTGGTAAAAATAAATAATTGAAATGGGTATATATTTGTTTTTGTTAAGTTGCCTAATAATTATGCACAGTAATAGTCACCTGCACACACAGATATCCCCTAAAATAGCTAAAACTATAAACTACTTCAAAAAAACATTCAGCTTTGATATTAATGAGTTTTTGGGTTCATTGAGAACATGGTTGTTGTTCAATAATAAAATTATTCCTCAAAAATACAACTTGCCTAATAATTCTGCACTCCCTGTATGAGAGTAAGAAAGAAAAGTATATCTTTGTGTCCACCTTTCTCTGTTAATGCCCTACCTGGCCCCTGGCAAAAGCTTTGCTAGATCCGCCCCTGCACAGTTACCAGCTGTCAGCTAATAAAAAAAGGAGCTTGGTGTTTATTTCTCTCAGAAACAGTTCATAACTTCCTTCAACTCATTCATGTCACCTAAAAAAAGGTAAACCTGTTTCTCCATCACCAGTTCAGCTCTGATGATTCAGTAAGGTCATCTCCTGGTTTCGACCAGCCGCTTCTACAGCTGTGGCTCCAGCAAACATCAGCTGATACTAGAAATTAAAATCAAATGAATTCTAACAACAGCTGATCAAGCTTAAACGTGCTGCTGTTGTTTAGCGCGATAAACAAACAAGAGAGAAAAGCCGATCATTGATCAGTTTCATGACTGAAGTTTGAACAGGCGAGAGAATGACAGGGAGGCTGTCATAAAGTTCAACATCAGTAACTTAGCGCGCACACAGCTGTATAGAAACTCCATCGTGCTAGCTACCACGCAGTACGAGTTATTATAACTGATTGTAAAAAGTCAGCACAACGAAAATAAACTACACCTAAACTCGGTTTATATCTGACCCAAATAGAGTGCAAGTCATAACTTCTTACCTGAAATTCAGTTCACCTCACGCTCCGACCGGCAGCCGCCTGCTTCTCCTGCCTTCGGTTTCCTGATCCACGATCTACCACCGGTCGATCGGCGGTCGCCTCGCCGCCTCGTTCCCGCATGTTCTTTCTGACACACACCGTGGATAGCTGCCCTCGGTTGTAGCTCCGGCGTCAGCGACTCACCAAACAACTCAGTTATTTTTCCACAGCGACCAGCATCTGGACAATCCACCGCCTTTCACTGTTTGTACCGTTACTAAAAAAAACCCTCATCGGCTCATAAAAACGAAAAATAAGTCCAGCTATGACCCTGAGTCAAAAAGACAGCCAGCTCGGGTTAGCTAGCTACCTGTCTAGCTCTTTGCAGGCACCGAAAACATCAGAGCTAATATGGGATGTCTTGGTAACACGAGCAGATATTTGAAGTTTACATCTGGCCAATCCACCACCTTTCACTGTTTATACCGTTACTAAAATGAATAAATAAATAAATCATCGGTCCATATAAACGAAAAATAAGTCCAGCTAAAACACATACTGTCGGCGAGCGACCGGGTGCTGACACGAGTTTCACCCGCCTCAATATAAGCCAAGCCTGGGTGCTTTTTTTCACGAAGGGTCGCTAGCGGTGCTAGCTAACTATGCTAGCGGCGCTAGCTAGCTAGCCGGCTATCAGCAACACATAAGAGAACTGCTGCTAAATAAACTACACCTAAACTCGGTTTATATCTGACCCAAATAGAGTGCAGGTCATAACTTCTTACCTGAAATTCAGTTCACCTCACGCTCCTGCCTTCGCTTTCCCTGATCCACGATTGACCTCGCGTTAGCAAACACCGTCGATCGGGCGGTCGTGCATGTCCTTTCTGTCATACACGGTGGATAGCTGCCCACTGTTGTAGCTCCGCGTTATAGCACCACCAAACAACTCAGTTATTTTTTCCACATCCAGCTGTAACTCCGATTCTGTGCGAGCATTTGCGAGAGACCGGGAGGTGAAACGACAGAGAGAGTCCCTCGCTATCCATTTGCAGCCAAGCGCGGCAGCTAGCTAGGTAGCCGGCTAGCTGTCAGGCAGGACCAACGTCGTCAGAGCACTGTCGCTAAATATGGGATGTCTTGATAAAACAAGCAGATATTTGAAGTTTACACACCTACATTCTCGCCTGAAAATATCTTAAAAGTTTATTTTGTGACCTAGAAACACGAATAAAAGACATATAAAAAACGAAGTGGTGGCCGCCATTGTTCACTCTGTAGAGGCGTGCTATGAATTGTGGGATATGGAGTTTTCAACACAAGGATAAATCTTTTCGGCTGTACTACTCCCGGTATACCACTAGAGAGAGCCAAGACACCACAAATGAAGTCTGTTTATTTGGCGCCAAAAGATGAATTGGCCTAAATTTGTACTAAAATATTAATATTTAAAAAACTATAAAAGTCATAAACACCAAAAGTCACAACATAATAGTCCAGCTCCAGCCGCACAAAATGATCTAACATATGTAATCCTAATGTCAAAACTGTTTGGCAGAGGAGGCGCGGGAAAATTTTCACTAAAATATTAATATTTAAAAACTATAAAATTCATAAACACCAAAAGTCATAGCACACCATTCCAGATCCGGCCGCACAAAATGAGGTAACATATATGAAGCTTGTCTCAAAACTGCGGGCGTGATACGCACGAAATTTAGGCGGAAGATGGAGAATAATAATAACTAGAAAAATTTGCATTTCCTGCGAAAATGCAGTGTGGATGCTGTAATGCTGAAGCTGTCTGCTGAAACTAGCAGAAAAAGCTGAAAAGTTGCAGAATTTGTAAAAACTTTGCAGAAGCAAAGGAACTTTGCTAAAATGTAGTAACTTAGCAGAACTGCAATATCTTAGAGGAAACATAATACTTGGCAGAAATACAATAGCATAGCAGAACTTAGCAGAAAAATTGTAACTTACCAGAAACACGATAACTTCTCAAAAATACAAGAATTTAGGAGAAATAGTATAAGATAACAGAAAGAATATATTTAGCCAAACATTCTTAAACATTACAGAAATACTATGATTTAGAAAAACAGTACAACATAGCAGAAATGCTGTGATTTACCAGAGACACTGTAATTTACTATTAATATTGAATTTTTTTTAAAAATACTATGTTTTAGCACAAATACTGTAATTTGACAGAAATACTATCATTTGGCAGAAATACTATGTTTCAGCAGAAATACTCTGGTTTAGCACAAATATTATAACATAGCAGTAATACAATTATATAGCAGAAATGCTATATTTAGAAAGAAAAATATAATATAGTAGAAATACTATGATTTAGCAGAAATACTGTAATCAGCACATATAGTGTAACATGACAGAAATTCCTCGACTTAGTAGTAATACTATAACATGAAACAAATGTTATGATTTGGCACAAAAACCATAATTTGGAAAAATACTATGATTTAGCAGAAATACTATGATTGAGCAGAAGTACTAAGATGTAGTAAAAGTACTTTGATTTAACAGAAATACAATTATGGAGGAGTAATACTTTAAAATGGGAGAAATATTGATACACACACACATACACAGAGCCTAAAGGGAACAGTATTTGTGCCATGGAGTGTTAACAAGAATCTGAGGTCCATATTAGAAAAGCTGCTAAAATCATAAAAGTTTGCAGAATTGTAATAAATGATGAATATGAATTAGTGGTCTGTGATAGTGTATTAATTTGTAGGAAAAAAAACATGCTGCCCAAGGTGTAATTGAACCCACGACCTTTGGATTGCAGACCTGTGTCATTACCAACTGCGCCACTGGGAAAGAGAGCAAGCGCCTGGAAAACAGGGTGATGAGCAGTCAGAATTAGATTGCGGTGAGAGGCGAAAAACGCTGTTTTTGGAGTTACAAAACGTCGTGTAACTCAAAAACTAGGTGGACTAGAAGCATAATTCTTGTACTGGGTGAATCAGCGTACTTTTCGTGTACTTTGACTGTGATTTGCATTGCTCTTTGTACATCTGTCGCTGAGATATGACGAGAGAAGAAAGGGCAGACCTCAGATATGATTGGCTGGCTGGGAAGCCGTGCAGGCCCTGATATGTAAATTTTGTATGTATCAGTCCTCACAGAGGATTAGCTGCCTGGGGACCTGGCAGAAATATATACAAATAGTATGATTAAGCATAAATACTACATTTAGTAGAAATACTATGTTTTAGCACAAATACTATAAAATGGCAGAAATACTATAATTAAGCAGAAATACTATATTAAGCAATATAAATATCCTCTAAAAATCCTATAAAAAGCAGTAAAACTGTACTATGATTTGGTAGAAAAACCCTAATTAATCAAAAATACTAAATTTGGCAGAAATAGCAGAAACACTATATTTAGCACAAATCTTATGAAATAGCAGAAAGAGTATGATTTAGCAGAAATGCTGTATTTAGCACAAATCTCATAAAATAGCAGACATAGTATGATTTTGCAGAAATGCTGTATTTAGCACAAATACTGAAAAGCAGCAGAAATGCTATGACTCAACACAATAGTAATAACTTAAATAGAAAAATTGGAAAAGCAAAATGGACAGCTGAAAGAATCCTGAACATGCTAAGGGTCCCTAAAATGTAATTGTTAAATGAAAAAATCAGCAAAAAAAAGTATAACAGTGACACAATCACAAATATGGACACATATGGAAACACACATGCACAGAGAGACACACACAGGACCAAATTCAGTCAACCAGTCTAAATATATTGAATTTAAATCATATAATAAGATGCTCCCATAAAACTCTCTCTCGCCTCCCTTCTCTCTCTCTCTGTCACACACACACACACACACACACACACACACACACACACACACACACATAGGGAGAGACAAGCAAGTTTCTAGGTCAGTCAAGCAGCCTGGGAGCTGCTAAATTTGAATCCACCAATCAGAGAGGCTGTGTACTTTTTCCCGCCAAAACAGGTGCAGCCGTTTTTACACTCACTCAGCACAGAGAGAGACAGGATTTCTGCAGTGTATTTCTCATAGTGAGGATTCCTCTCAAACAAATGGCCATAATTTCCTAACCGTAGGGGCTAGAACGGTCATTCTTACACCGTTTTGTTCAGAAGAGATGGGGAATCTTCAAGTGTTGACAATTTATCATTACAATATGAATTATTGAAGATATTTGACTTCTAATGCACCATAACTGAGTAGAGGCAAAGCGAAAACTGCCTTGACTTGCCCTCAAATAATGCTTTCTAACTCTAAATCTATTTGGAGTATCGATATCATTCTTTCACCGTAAGAGACAGCAGGCTTTGGTGAACAATCATGGAAATTTTCAGGTCTGTGTGGAAATCCATCAAAAGATATGACGAGAGAAAAAGTGCCTCATTTCCAGAGTTTGAAATATGAAGAAATGTGAGCGAGGGATGAATTTCCTACCCTCAAACAAACCCAATTCATGGCCAAATGGTAATAGGTGAGAAAGAAATTCTTGAATTGTGGGCGTCAGGAGTGTCTGAAGATATATTGGCACAAGCCTCATGTCTTAACTTTGCTGCGTTGAGATATGACGATTTGAAAATGCCTCTCATTAGAGAAATCCAGTGGTGATTTTGAACAAGCTCTCCATTGACTTTCTATGCAGTTTTCAGACTTTGTGTTGGTGTGAGGAGATTTGCCAAAATTCTATTATACAGAAATACTGTAATCAGCACATATACTGTAACATTTTAGAAATTCCTCCACTTAGTAGTAATACTATAACATAACACAAATGTTATGATGAGTTGAGCGGCTGGTACTCTGGTGCAGTCAGCACAATCTGGAGCTGAACACTCTTAAAACTGTAGAGATGACAGTGGACTTCAGGAGACATCCTCAACTCTGCCCCCCCTCATCATATCAGACAGCCCTGTGTCGACTCTGGAGATCTTCAAGTTGCTGGGTACCACCATCTCCCAGGACCTGAAGTGGGAGACCAACATCACCTCCATCCTCAAAAAGACCCAGCAGAGGATGTACTTCCTGAGACAACTGGGGAAGTACAGTCTTCCACAGGAGCTGCTGATCCAGTTCTACACTGCAGTCATTGAGTCTGTCCTGTGCTCCTCCATCACAGTCTGGTATGGTGCAGCCACTAAACAGGACAGGTGCAGACTGCAGCGGACTGTACAGGCAGCAGAAAGGATCATCGGCGGCCCCTGCCCTCCATCCAGGATCTGTACCTCTCAAGAACCAGGAAACGGGCAGGGAAAATCATCACAGACCCCTCACACCCTGGACACAGACTTTTTGATCTGCTGCCCTCTGGCAGACGGTACAGAAGCCTGCAGACCAGGACCACCCGACACAGGAACAGTTTCTTTCCCTCGCCATCTCCCTTCTAAACAGTTGAACTGTCACACTGCTCCCACTGCCAGACTGCAACTGCACCTTATGTACATTCTGTAGTATTCATTCCACCTCATTTCATTTCTGTATTTTATGTATATACGTTTAGATTAGTTATTTATAGTTGGTTTACACAGCTTTGTGTATGTATGTGTATGCATGTGTAATGTATATATAGATACGTGTGTGTGTGGTGCGTGTGTGTGTGTGTGTGTGTGTGTGTGTGTGTGTGAGATTTACATTGCTGTGCTCGAGAGCCACCATCTACCGGAACGAAATTCCTTGTATTTGTCTGCACATATACTTGGCCAATAAACACGATTCTGATGATTTGGCACAAAAACCATGATTTGGCAAAAATACTATGATTTAGCAGAAATACTATGATTGAGCAGAAGTACTAAGATGTAGTAAAAGTACTTTGATTTAACAGAAATACAATTATGGAGGAGTAATACTTTAAAATGGGAGAAATATTGATACACACACACATACACAGAGCCTAAAGGGAACAGTATTTGTGCCATGGAGTGTTAACAAGGATCTGAGGTCAATATTAGAAAAGCTGCTAAAATCATAAAAGTTTGCAGAATTGTAATAAATGATGAATATGAATTAGTGGTCTGTGATAGTGTATTAATTTGTAGGGCAAAAACATATTGTCCAAGGTGGAGTTGAACCCACGACCTTTGGGTTGCAGACCTGTGTCATTACCAGCTGCGCCACTGAGAAAGACAGTGGGCTCTTGGGAAACAGGGTGATGAGCAGTCAGAATTAGATCGCAGTGAGAGGCAAAGAGCGCCGTTTTTTTGGAGTTACAAAACGTCGTGTAACTCAAAAACTAGGTGGACTAGAAGCATAATTCTTGTACTGGGTGAATCAGCGGACTTTGGTGTACTTTGACTGCGATTTTCATTGCTCTTTGTACATCCGTCGCTGAGATATGACGAGAGAAGAAACGGCAGACCTCAGACATGATTGGTTGGGGAGCTGGCAGAAATATATAGTAATAGTGTGATTAAGCATAAATACTACATTTAGCAGAAATACTGTATTAAGCACAAATCCTATAAAAAGCAGAAATACTATATTAAGCACAAATCCTATAAAAAGCAGAAATACTATATTAAGCAATATAAATATCCTATAAAATCCTATAAAAGCAAAAATAATGTAATATGATTTGGTAGAAAACTATAATTAATCAGAAATACTATATTGGGCAGAAATACTATATTTAGCACAAATCTTATAAAATAGCAGAAATAGTATGATTCAGCACAATAGTAATAACTTAAACAGAAAAATTGGAAAAGCAAAAATGGACAGTTGAAAAATGCTGAACATGCTAAGGGTCCTTCAAATGTACTTGTTAAATGAAAAAAAAAAAAACTCAGCAAAAAAAAGTGTAACAGTCACACAATCACAAATATGGAAACATATGGAAACACACATGCACAGAGAGACACACACAGGATCAAATTCAGTCAACCAGTCTAAATATATTGAATTTAAATCATACAATAAGATGCTCCCATAAAAACTCTGTCTCGCCCTCTCTTCTCTCTCTCTGTCACACACACACACACACACACACACACACACACACACACACACACACAGGAGAGAGGAGCAAGTTTCTAGGTCATTCAAGCAGCCTGGGAGCTGCTAAATTTGAATCCACCAATCAGAGAGGCTGTGTACTTTTTCCCGCCAAAACAGGTGCAGCCGTTTTACACACACTCAGAACAGAGAGAGGCAGGATTTTGCAGTCTATTTCTCATAGTGAGGATTCCTCTCAAACAAATGGCCATAATTTCCTAACCGTAGGGGCTAGAACGGTCATTCTTACACCGTTTTGTTCAGAAGAGATGGGGAATCTTCAAGTCTTGACAATTTATCATTAAAATATGAATTATTGAAGATAGTTGACTTGTAATGCACCATAACTGAGTAGAGGCAAGCGAAAACTGCCTTGACTTGCCCTCAAACAACGCTTTCTAACTCTAAATCTATTTGGAGTATCGATATCATTCTTTCACCGTAAGAGACAGCAGGCTTTGGTGAACAGTCATGGAAATTTTCAGGTCTCTGTGGAAATCCAAAAAAAGATATGACGAGAGAAAAAAGTTGTTCATTTCAGAGTTTGAAATCTGAAGAAATCTGAGCGAAGGACGAATTTCCTACCCTCAAACAAGTCTAACTCATTTCAGAACGGTAATAGGTGAGAAAAAATTCTTGAATTGTGAGCGTCAGGAGTGTCTGAAGATATACGGGACAAGCCTCATGTTTTAACTTCGCTTCGTTAAGGAGATATGACGATTCGAATATGCCTCTCATTACAGAAATCAAGCGATGATTTTGAACAAACTCTCCATTGACTTTCTATGGAGAGTTTTCCGACTTTTGTGTTGGTCTGAGGAGATTTGCCAAAATTCTATAAATCTCACAACAATGATGGTGACATTTTCTGAAAGCCAGCAAAAATACCTACGTTTTGATGTATAATTTGTGGAAGTTGAGTGAAAATTGAGCAAGTAGCAAGAAGTTGTTCGGACATGAAGAGAAGACTGCGAAACCTACAGTGGCACACTGGAAGCCAAGTGCATAGCAACCATAACAACGCATGTATTTTGTGAAAAATCACAAAATGAAAATCAAAACTTAAAGAGGGATAAGATGAAAACGGTAACAGATATGAAAAAGCTGAATCATTCATGAATAGCCCAATAATTTGTGAACATTTTAAAATTTGAATGGTTGTTCTAGGCGAAAGTATGAGAATGTAGTTAAGTTTCAAAAACAAGCAAGTTTTAGCAGAATTGTGGAAGTTTCCCATTCATTTCAATGGGACAAATTAAAGGAAAAAAGCTTAATATTTTAAAAAGTATAATAGCATAAAATACCAAAAGTCATAGCCATCATTAGCAGAAATAGCAGAATAGTTTAAAATTTGAACGGTGAAAATCGGCTGAAAATTGTTAAAGTAGTTAAGTGCCAAAAAACGTACAAAAAGTGGCAACTAGAATAACTAGAAAAATTTGCATTTCCTGCGAAAATGCAGTGTGGATGCTGTAAAGCTGAAGCTGTCTGCTGAAAATAGTTAAAAATAGCTGAAGAAGCTGAAGAAATCAAAGTCAGTGTTTAAAAAGCTATTGAAATTTTAATAACTTTACAGAACAACATCAAGGTAACAAAAATGTAATAACTTAGCAGAAATGCAATAACTTAGAAAAAACTTAACAATTCAGCAGAAATGTTGTAGTTTACAAGAAGCTACAACTTAGCAGAAATGAAATAATTTAGAATAACATAACTTAGAAGAAGTAGTGTAACCTAGCAGAAATAATATAATTTAGTAGAAAATTAAAAACTTGGCAGAAATATTACAACTTATCAGAACTGCTATAATTTTGCAGAAATGTAATAATTAGGCAAAACTGTCAACAGATAACAGCTGAAAAGGCTGAAATAACCTCAAAGTTACTTGTTTAACTGTGAAAATTACCAGAAACATTAGAAAAGGAAGAAAACCAGCCAGCAGATAAAGTGATATGGAACAAAACCAAGGTATAATTGCAGAGTTTACACAGCTGGTTAAATCTAAAATGGCAAAAAAAAAAAAAAAAAACAAAAACAAAACCCACACAAACAACATTTAGGTAATAAATGCACAAGATGCTGTGGTCAGAGATAAAACCACCCAAAAATAATGTTATTGAAATGCCAAAGAGTGGCAGAAAGTTTAGAAAGTAGAAAAGCAGTAGTAGAAAAGTAGAAAATATATATACAAATATTTTTAGAAACATATGATACAAAATATTTACTCAGTTATTTCCAATGATTACAATAATGGCATACAGAAATAAAAATCCCATTTGGGACAAACAGAAAAATATTAATAGAAAATGCAAATCAAATGAATCTAACATCTATACAAACAATTGAAGCATCTGTTGGAATTGTGAACATATTCTTGTTTGCCATGTTTATGTTTATGGCCTTAAGATGCACAGACACATGATAGGCTATTAACTGCAAAATATATACATATATAATAATGCATTGATTTATATAGCGCTTTTCAAGGCACCCAAAGCGCTTTTACAATGCCATTATTCATTCACGCCCACATTCACACACTGGTGGAGGCAAGCTACGGTTGTAGCCACAGCTGCCCTGGGGCAGACTGACAGAAGCGAGGCTGCCATATCGCGCCATCGGCCCTTCTGGCCAACACCAGTAGGCGGTAGGGTAAAGTGTCTTGCCCAAGGACACAACGACCAGGACAGAGAGGCAGGGATCGAACCAGCGACCTTGTGGTTACAGGTGCCCTTCCCAACCCCTGAGCCACGGTCGCCCAAATATATATAAACAGCAACTGAGAGACAAAAATATATCCTCTGATTTGCTGGAGTTTTTGTAAATACCATTTGGCAAGGATAAACAACATGTTCCAATGCCACATTAAAATTTTCATAAGCTTCATTTTTTCAATTAGTTTACAGTTTCCTGATTTGATGATAAATATGGTACCAATCTACAAAATACTGTCAAAATGAAGTCCACATTGTGATATATTTCAGGTGTGGAGAGTCACACAGCTGAACAATCGATGTGCATATTTAAAGAAACAGGGATCAAATAAAGAACATTATTGTGGAATAAATTACAGTGAAAAATAATCACTGCTTTATGTTAAAGAGTGACTTATGATCAGGTATTAATTGGGTTAACTTTACCTCTAACAGCTTTTCACATAGTGCTGTGACCAGGATGAAATCCATCATAAAGTAACTGTAAACAGTAGAAACCATTAGCATGAATGTTATGGTTCTACTCTGATCAAAACTCAAGTCAGCTGTGTGACCTGATATAAAATGATAAAGAGGAACACATATAAATGGATGTGACCTTTATGAACTTTTCAAAATCACTTTATATGTCTGACCCATTATCTATATATATTAGAGCAGATGTGGAAAACCACTGTTAGACCTACTCTATACTAATGTAGTTACTGACACCCCATACTAAGGCAGGATTCATACAAACACACATTATTTATTCTCTTAAACACTTTCTTTTTTACATTTTGAGATTGTGCAATTTCTATAAAGAATACGTGTAATGGTTCAATAGATATAGTTATTTAAATATCCATAATAATCACATGATCACTTTTGTACATCCTACAATTCAAGATTTAGAGCTGTGTGTTTGTATGAATTCAGCGTGCTATACTTATAGACTTAGATATATTAATCCACTATTTACCCAAACAAGTTATATGGTTTGGGTAAATAGATTGGGCTTGTCCAACAAAATAATTATTCAACAATAAAAAAAACCCCACAAAAAACAATATATCTGCACATTAATCCAGAGTTCAGTTTCATATGTCTGATATTGTTTGTTAAATCTGGTGACACAAACACAGTCAAAACTACATTGCTAGTGTGACATGTGGTCCTTTTTGCCTTTGACCAATGATATGCTAGTTACTTGGACCAGTTTAGTATTTGCTGTCACAGAGGAATGTTAACCATAAATCCAAAAGACAAAACTGAAAAAAATATGTTAATTGCAAACATGTTTTTGCTTAGTAAAAGGATTGAAATTACATGGAAACTGTCACCTTAAAGCCTCATTGTAAATATCATCACAAACAGATGTTTTCCACACAGTTAAGAAAGCTCCACCACATCCAATAACTGCATATAAATCTAAAAGAAAACAAAACAAATAAAATGTAATTAACACAAGGAAGACTTTTGATTTAATAACTAAGCTTAAAATAAGTGTTACCTTTGAATATTTGTGGGAAAAATCTGATGCTACCCCAAGAATACAAAGCCACACTGAAACGATGACAGGCTTGCAGCCCTCTGTTTTCCTGGAGTGAGGTGCCTGCTCAGTAGCAGTGAGTTGACAGAAGTCGGTGTCTGTAAGAGTGGCCAAGCACTGATACTCTGTCCACTTGCGTGAGAGTCTAAGAAGCTGGAATGCAGGCACACTGGACGAGCTTGTTCTAAAAAATACAGAAAAAGGAACATTTTATTTGTGTTAAGGCCTAAAAACTACAAATAAGTTATACAATGAACAGTATTGAAATACCTTATAGGTGCTGCAGTCCACATAACCAGAATCCAGAGCAATCTCACATTCACATGATGGTGAGGAAAGACTTGAGCTCTGCAATGAGGTTTGAATGTCTCAGTTGGGACACTGAAGAACTCAGAAGACAGCAATACCTGCACAGAGAGACAGAGAGAAAAAGCATAGATTTGTAATCCATAATGTGAATTAAAACTCAAAAAGTGTCAACAAGTATAATCATTTGAGTGTGTGTTTTTATTCAATGAACAGGATTTAAATTAATTAATTGAATTAAAAACACTGAAATTTTTTTTTAACAAAGGTAAAGAATCATACTCTCTCTTCTCTGAGGATCCTCAGTATCAGTCATCATTGATGGTCTCAGAGGTGTGTAGTGTGGCAGCATGATGATGGTCTCCAGATCAGGCAGGAGGTCAGGTGATGGGTGTGTCATCTTCTCCATTGAAGACACACTGGTATGGCAGTTCATAACACAGCAGTCTCTGTGTAGCATGTAGTTATCTGTGCAGTCCAGCACTGATGGATCAGGTTCGGCTCAGCAGTTCATGAAGATGGTGTTAAGATGTTGTTGTTTCAGCTGAGGATGGTGAAGTTCAAGGTTTTCCCACAAAGGAGACAGAACTGCGTGTGCCCTGTCTAAAAAAAATACATCTACAAAACATAAAGTGCTTTTAACACCACCCACCCTCCCCACCCACCCATCTCAGCCCCAAGTGTCTATGTAATGCTGGTATGGGGTGTCAGTTGCTAAATCTAATTATGCGTCAGAAAGCGGGGCTACACCTAAAGCCCCACTTTCTGATGTCTTTGTTTATTAGCAGCTTTTTCCAGCTGTTTCAGAGAATTCTGACTTGGCCTTTATCCACCCAAACCCAAACCCACCCGGATAAAGGCCAAGTCAGAAAATGGATGCAGAAACTTTCCATGTACTTCTAAATCAGATTTAATACATATTCTGTAAGCTGTAAAATGTTTTCTCTACATAATGTATCATTATAGACATCTCTGGTAGCCTAAAGATAGTTTAAAACTTTTAACATTTTTTACCTGTAAAACATGATAAGCAAAACCTCATTCATCCCAAAAACATTTGATTCTACAAAATTTACTATAATCAAGAAAATATAATTGTCTGTATTTATTCATGTACCCATAATAAATACTTGCATTTATCTGGGATTTATTTATTTACTATTTCATATTTGAAAGCCCTTTGAGGGGAAGCTCTCGCTTGTTGAGATACATACATCAGAGTAAAAAGTATCAAAAAGGAGATGACAATTAACATCCATGAAAAAATGCATTAGTAGATTTAGTCATTTAAAACATGAGAATAAAAATAAATTATGTCCGTTTAATACTTTTTGCAGCATATTTCAGATCTGAGGTGCATGATAACAGAAAGCAGATCTCCGGCTCTGCATGAAGTTCAGCCATGATTTGGTGAAATGATTAATAACATTGCTAAGAAAGGGTCTTCTTACAGACAGAGTAGGGAAGACAATATAAAGAAATATGATTTTCAATGAAAATCTTTTTTTTCATGCTCTACAATCAGTAAACTCTGTAACAAACATGATCTGTAATTGTTTCAAAACTCACCAGACGACTTCATGATTGGCTGGAGGACAGGACACAAAACACAGGGTTGTGGTAACTGTAATATGTCCTCAGGACACCTGAATGGAGACTTTTCTGTGGCTGAGAAATAAAAATGAGGTCAAGCAGGGTGTTCTTGTCTGTAGTGGCAGAAGTGATCAGCTGTGAATACCCTCTCGACTGAAACTGCTCCAGAATCTGTTTCCTTCCACTCTGTAACTGGTTCTCATTAAAATCTCCACACACAATTATTGGGTGACAGTCCATTATTTCAAGTGAATCTAAAAGACTTACCAGGTTTTGCATGAACGGTGTCAAACTGTAGTCTGGAGGTCTGTACACAACCGCAATGAGCGCAGGGAATGGAGCCTGAACCTTTAACACTAAGAACTCAAGATCAGTGACATTATGCAGATACTGTTTTACCTGAACCTGAAAATGATTCCTTAAATACACAACAACTCCACCACCACTTCTGCTGGCCATGTGAGGAAAGTTTGTGTAGGACACATGTCTGTTGCGTTTGAACATGGTGTAGCCGTCCAAATGAAGACTGTCTGCAACAAAGGAGCCTTGAGGTGAGACTCAGTGAGACACAAAACATCTGCTAAACACATTTCATGATGACTCTTGATGTCACTGATGTGAGATGGTAAACCCTCCGTATTGTGATGGATCAGTGTAAGAGTGTCAGGTCTGTTGGCTGTTTCTCTGACCTTAAGAAGAGGCATCATTTCCTCAACACTGGCTTGTCTCATGGTTTGGAGCGCTGCAGTTACCTCGGAATTGGCATAAATCTTGTTCTCATCCAAGTCCTGCAAATAGAGTCCACTGAGAGACGTCACCCTGCTGAGAGCAACATAAGCCATACCTGGTTCAAAAATGTTCTTCATTGAAACTACAGCTGTCTGTGTTGTAAGACCCTGGGTTTTGTGAATTGTGCAGGCAAATGCGAGCTTTACAGGAAACTGTCTGCGCATCGCTCCTTTAAACTTCAGACTCTCCTCTGCTCTCTCAATGTAAACCAGATCATCAGATGCTGCATTAGAACTGCGGTTGTGTCTCATAGGCTGCCGGTTGTCCATTCTGAGCCCCAGTTTAATTATGTGTCCATCATTTTCAGATCTCACCACCTTTATCAGTATACCAAAAGCACCATTGACCAAACCGCTTAGTGTGTCCAAGTTTCTGGTCAGCATAACTCGAGCTCCTTCAGCAACATTCAGGGTGTCAGGTAAATCATTTCTCCCACCTGTAAATGGTTTGTCTCTTTGTGCCATTCTGCCTGTACATTTATCCTTCTGGAAATCGTCTGCACTGATGATTATAATGTTTGAATGAAGCTTCTTGAGCGTATCTGTGTTGTGGGATTCAACATTCTTGTTGGTGGCATAAATGTGTAAGACCTCGATTGACATTCTTCTGGTGCAGTCACGGCCTGTGACAACAAATCTCTGTCGCACTGAGAAAGCTCATCTGTCTTTTCTTTCACTCTAATCCTGTTCAACATCTCTGCAAAGGCAACATCATCTTTCTGACGCATGATCTCCGTTAGAGTGATCATCTGAAAATGTTCCTGCCATAGGTCAATCTGTTCTGGATCATAAACACAGAGAGGTTTAGACTGTCGCACTGGTGGCAGCTGGTAAAAATCTCCAACAGCTAAAACTGACATTCCACCAAAAGGTCTCTGAGTGCCTTTGATTTGTTTCAGTCTTGCATCCACATAGGCAAAAAGGGGTTTTGAAACCATTGAAATCTCATCAATAACAATAATTTCAGCATTTATAAGCTCACATCTGACTTCATCCAGCTGGTTACCAAGTCCTTGAATGGGTGGTTTCAGACTTCTGGGTAGTTTCAGTAGGGAATGTAACGTAGAGCCATTGATAGAAAAAGCTGCTGTTCCAGTAAATGACGTCAGTAAAACAGTTGGATTTGATATGTCAGCTTCTTCTGCATTAGCAGGCAGTCTGTTCAGGATCTTTGATGCTTCAGAGTGAATACATTTAATCAGATGTGACTTTCCAGTTCCTGCACCACCGTTGATATAGAAGAAAATGGATCTGGGTTCAAACCACAAACGCGCTGAATACACCAGTCTCTTATAGCATAGAACACGCAGGCCTGCTTCTGGTTCAGATTCTGATACATTACACGCACCACAGCTGGATCGACTGCAGGTTGTTCTCTGACGGCTCTGATCTCTGTTACAGCATCAGACTGACGATTGTAGTCGGGAACATTCTCCTGTTCGTTCTCATCATCAGAATGTCTCTCAGGAAGATTCTCATCACATTGCAACCTCACAACTTCAGATTCAGGAGCCAGATTACACCATTCATCAATCACAACATCCCTATTTTGTTCAAACTCTTCCAGTGCACTCTCAATATCCTCAGAGTTCTTCTCATACTTGTCTTTATTTCTCTTCACAACCCTTTTCACGGACTCACTGTGGTCTGAACATGGAAGTCGTACAAAACCTGAGTTGTAGAAGGACTGATAGGTTTGGAACCCTTGTGGTTTCAGTTCCTGCTCTGATCTGTGTGGAAGGTAAAGTCTCAACAGTCGTCCATAATATTGCTCAGGATCTTTTTCCTGTGAACAGTGGTAATACCTGATTATAGCTGGTTTATCATTCTTTCGCCTTTGTACAAATCCAAGCTGGTTTAGAAGAGGAAGCACATCTTTTCCTTCATTTGGACCACTCACCAACCGGCACAAGGCAGCAAAATCAGCCAGTGACATTTCCTCATATTCTGGTGTCTCAGGTCTGCATTTGTATTTATCACTCAAACTTGTCATCCAAATATTACAACTGTCGTGGTGTTGTGGATTCCAGGTAGCTCATCGGGCGACTCATTTTTACTGGGTTATCATCTGTTGGTACAAATACAACACTGCGGGAACATTTTTTCATTTTTAGGCCACAGACTCGAGTCACACACTCCTGTGCACTGATTTCTCTCTTTTTGAATAAGCCTGCATCACAGCTCTCATTTCATCACATTCATTGACCGTGTTCTTATCAGAGTTGTCAATAACTGTCTTCAGGTATTCAGAGAGGCCAGATTCTTTCTTCGTTATATATTTACAGAGGTATTCTATACAAGAATAGGCATTCAATATTAACGAGACATCTAAATTAGAGTTCCAGGCTTCAAGCAGGTGTGGGTTGTAATTGTTGATCCAACAGTCCTTTGGGTCACGTTTCAGAATCAGTGCTGTTTTCTTGTTTATGTCTTGGAGGCATTGCTCATACTCATTCATTGTCAAGTTGCATCGTGACAGAATCTGCTCTATGGTGAGAGAAGCAGCTTCAGGTTCCTTCAGCAGGTTCAACAAAGGTCTGAGTTTGGCTTTTGCAGCTTCAGTGTCTGAATCCTCATCCTGTCTCACAATCATTGTTCTTGTGGATGGCGGTTTTGGAAACCCAAATCTACAACCAGAGTTTACACTCTTAAAGCATGTCTTTGTGTGGTTTTTGCTGTGCTTTTGTAGTTCAGCGACTTTTTGTGCAGTTCAGGTTGTTTTTCTGGATCAGGAAGTTGAGCTGAGATGTATCTGTCCACAAAGTCACAGACAGTTTGGTCATCATCCACATCTACTTCTACCTTTTCTCGAATCCACAGCAACATGTGTATATGCGGACTACCTCTGTGCTGGAACTCAACTCTGTAAAAGTAATCAATGATTTCACCAAGGGGCTGTGCAGGAGAAAAAGCAAATCTCTGAACAAAGCCTCAACACGTTTATCAAACATTCGCATGGTGGTTACTGGATTTGATCTTAGAATTTCACACTTTTCTGACCAGTCCAGGGCTTCAAAATCAACCTCTTCACCTTGTTGTCTCTTTATAGCTTGAATCACTTCAGGCCATCTCATCTCAGCAGCAGAGAAAGTGACAAAGAACTGAGGTGTTCCTATTTGACGAACCATACTGAATAGATCTCTGGTAGTTTTCTGCCAGTAAGCTGGAGTTCCTCTGAGTGGCTGCATAAATCTGATTGCATCTTTATTTCTTACCAGCTTTCTACTTCTGTCTTACTTTGTAACATTCCTGATGTGATTTTTGCGTCCATCTTTGGTCATAGTTTTACCTTTCCTTAACTGTATTGTCATGCTGGAATTAGCCAAGTGTATTTCAGTGACAAACTGTGAGAAAAACAGGTAATTTGTGTCTTTAGCAAATCTTGCATCAATGTTGAAAAGCCTTGACTTGAAGTAAGCACTTGGTGTGAGTTTAAGACATCTCTTTTCATCCAGTGTATTCTGACCAGTAGGAAACTGCACAGGAAATGCCATGGCTTCCAAATGAGGAGTTCTGAAGAAGCTAACAGGATTGTTTTTTCTGCAGGAGCCACACAATATGTGTTATCAGTGAAACAGAGAATCTCTTCTGAAATGTCTACAGGCTGCAGACAACTTTCTAGAGCAAAACCTCCATTGTTCAAATCACTTTCTGGTTCATCTGGATTTTGTTCCTGTGGTTGTTCATCACAGGATTGCATATTAATAGCTTGTTCACTTTCAGACTCACTTTCGCACAAAAGGGCATCTTTTCATAGTTGTCAATTTCCATTAAATCTGCTTCATCATAATCATCACTTCCCATGCTGGCTTCATCACTGCTGTCATCATCAGGTAACGTTGGATCACAAAGCAATGCATCATCTCTGATAACAATATCTGTGTACTGCGGATGAATTTGTTTCAGTTTTACGCAGGGCTTGAATGAGTTTAGACCAGGTGACAGTCTGGAACAGCTGATGGCCTTTGTAGCACAGTCGTCTTTTCAGCTTGATCCTCATTATCTGTGATTGGCTTTGAGCCTCGGTAAACAGTCAACTGTTTGTTGGACTTCAGATGGTACACACACCACATTACCACGTATGAGTCTTTGTCTGCCCTTTGAAGTGGAATAATCTTTGCAAATGGTATGCATTTGGCAATCAGATGTCTCTCCAGAATGTTGAGATCACAGAGTTCAGCTGGAATATCCTGCAATTCTAAACCGTTAACAGCAGCAAGCCTTGGCATGCGTCCACTTTTGAGGGAACTGTGACACGTGTGACAGATATACTCCGCTTTTTCTCTCAACAGGAAAGCTGCAGTGATCATTACATGCTTCATCACACACATGAACAAATTTACCAGTTAGACACTGCTGAGCTACAGTTTCGTGTTTTGAGTAATTGTTTCTTTTGCAGATTTTCACCTGATTAGGAAAAGAAGCTTTTAGACAAACAGTACAAACATAAGACGGTGCTGATTTAATGTTTGATCTGAAACGAGATATGGCCTCATTCATTAAAGTGTTATCTGACTGACACTGTAAACTTTCAGCTGGTCGATGCATCTGACGATATTTTCTTTTTATGTTCATTGCACATCTGATATTATGCATCTGTCTAAAAGAAAACCGCTCCAATATTTTACTCTCATTCGCTCTCTCATATTGTCCTTGTGTTTCTGCTGAAATTGTCTCTCTTCTCCATAACGTTTAATCATGTAAGATCGTTTTTTCTGTTTAAATTCTTCACTTTCTTTATATAGATTATATACATATGACCTCATGTAAGCTTTTATGTTTCTCTCTGAATCCAGCACAAGTTCTGTATATTCTTCTTATACGTTCCTTCTGCTGTTCTTTGAACATAGGAGATTGTCTATAAGATTCTTTATATGTTTTTTTCTCATACGCTCCTTCTGCTTTTCTCGGAAAATGGGAGATTCTCTATATGTTCTTGTTATACGCTCCTTCTGCTTTTCTCGAATAACGAATCTTCTTTATACATCCTTATGACACGTTCTCTTTTTTCTCTCTAATTTTAGCACTATCTCTATAGATTTTTCTAAAATGTTCTCTCTGTTTCTCTCTATATGTAGCATTGAGTTTATACAGATTATTTTTGTACACACTCTTTTTCTTACTGTGATCAGAATCATGAGACTTTCTACTAGAATCTTTTTTCTTTGCCTTAAAGCTTTCATCAAAAGTGTACGCCTGTCTTTCTTTCTTTTTCTGATTTTCCTTTCTCTGTGGAAGATTTTCTTGGACCAATAATCGTCTCCTAATCTTTCTCCTTTGCTGTTTATTAAGCTTCAACAGTTTATGTGAGAGTTCCTCTGTTGTCTCAGTCAAACAGGAGGCAGTGTTTAAATCATTCTGAGGAACAGATTCTTTTGTTACCTGAGTGTCTCTTACAGAAGATGCAGGGGTTTCTATTTCTAAATAATCATAAGGACGATTGTTCAGCTCAGCAGCTGGCTCATTTGAATAATCCACTCTGGATGACATCACTTCAGTGGCTAAAGTGTCGGTCACAGTTTTCTGTGTCTGCTCAGTGGATTTTGGGGTTTCAAATTCAGGTTCATTTAAAACTGGTGCTGGAACAGTTGTAGCTGTTTGTCTGTTTTCATCAGCATCTCTTTGGTCAGCAGGGTTTTCACTGTGAAACTCGACAGGCTGTAGCTCATAAGTGCAGGATGGCGCGATGCTAAACATTCGGCACAAGCGTTTGATCCTGTCAATCATGTCGTTAAGACGTGTGAATTTTAACATAACTGCAGTTCCACCACTACAGCTAGCGACAATGGCATTCCTGTAGACTTACGTGGGTGAGGGTCAAAATATGCGTATTCACCTGAAGTCAGCCTGCAAACTGCAATGACGGTTCCTCCCATGACTAGCAAAGCATAGCGAACCGCTGAAGCCAAACACTGTAGTCCCTGTTCAAGGCTCGGAAGATGATTTGTACCATCAAATGTGCCATAATGAGCAAACTGAGACATGTCCACTTGATACTCGTGTTCGCGGCTGGTGACCACTGTGGGAAGCTCATCACAGGCGAGAAACACGCTGTTCACAAACCTCTTTCTGGCATCTGAATACACGGCATGGCCTCTGTCCAACACACGGTTAAGATCTGCTCTGGTAATGAATTCATCCTCGTGTAAGAATGACAGGAAAACCAAACTGTTCGCCATGCATTGCTGATTCCTGTACTTTCCATACTTAGCAGCGGCCTGGCTTCGGGACGCACAGATGCTACTCACCGTGGACGACTTTCACTGTTTGTAACCTGTACATGAGACGGTCCTGGAGCTTCTCCATCATGCTGCGTTTGCACAGTTACCTGGGGTTCAGTCTGGATTACCTGCTGTACTTTAGCATCTGGCACACATGCTGAGGGAACACCCTCTTTACCACATCTGCATAAGACACTGCGGCTGTCTGAACGCTGCTCTGCACTTCTGGACTGGGAATACTTGTAACAGACACCTTTACCTCCTCACCGCTCTGAGAAACATTTACCTGTTCTTTCTGCTTTTGCCATCTAAGCTTCTGGGACTGTGACCTTTGACTTTTTCTTGGCATTTTGTGCAAGTACAAACTGGACCTTATATGTATTTATACACAAATGTAAACAAAACTCAACCTGTAAACACTGAAAACTGATTCCTCAACTTTTCTTAAATCAGAGCTTTATCAGAATTGATGTAAAAGGCTCACTTAAATACAAACTCAATATTTAGTTTAACTTATTTAAAGTTCTTTGAAAACACTTTGGTCTGTTTTATTGTACCTTTTTCAAAACTGTATATTATTACTTCTATTTTTTTAACCAGACTGGATAACAAATTGGTCTATACTTCTGTAAAGTAATATGCAGAATAAATCTCAACAATCAACAGGCTATAATTAAACTCTTAGCTTTTAAGTAGACTTTGTGTAAATCTTTCAGATATTTAAAATTTAAAGCAAATATAAGGAGCTGTGATGGTGTGGTGATCAGATGACAGGCTATGGGGATTCTTCAGCTGGACGTTCTGCAGCAGTCAGGAAACAGGAAGTCTGGGTTCTCAGGGCAGCCTCTAGATGACAACTGTAACTGAATACTTACACTGAGTGACAAAAAGGGTTTGCCCTTAAATAATAATAGTATAAACTTGTAGTCAAATGTTATAGCCAATGAAACAGACTTGAAAAATATATTTGGATCCAATTTATTATTTATGTGAATATAAGTCTGAATGTATGTATTACAAAATAACCAGATTATCTTATTACAAATAAACCTTGAAAAAGGTGTGTATTTTATATAATTTATCAAAGTAATAGCACCCGAAGCCAAACTATCAGTGTTAATTCCAAAGTGTAATGTAAAAATTAAAATGACAAATGTAGGGCTCTGTAAGTAGTTTCTACAGTGAGTTCTACTGTACTGTAATTCTATTACTGTATATTCAACTTTTACTTGTAATTTCCAGCAAAATGACTGGATGTGAGAGAGTTTAACGACAGGAAAGATGGAGCAGTGAGAGCGGAGATCTCTCAGAATTTGAAAACAGATTGACGAAGTTCTGGTAACTTCAATTCCAAAACTTAGATTCTGGTAAAACTTGATTTCAAGTCACAGGATTATGTTTCAACTCAGGTTCAAGCTTGTCAACTTAGATAGAGCTCATGGCGGAGAAATGATAGAAGATAGAATGGCTTGTCAAAAAGATGGAGCAGGGAGAGGGAGAGTGATAGGACAGACTGAATTGCTTGTTAATGATAGAGGGAGAGGGTTTTCTGCAGCAGGTCACCTGTAAGACAGAAAGAAAGTGGAATTAGACACACTTCCAATAAACCTGGCTTTACTGTATTTTTCAGACTATAAGGCACATTTAAAAGCCTTTAATTTTCTCAAAAATAGACAGTGCACCTTATGTATGGTTGTGTTTACTGATTTCAAACCAATTCTATGTGGTACACGGCACTCACGGCATCTGTCAAATGTTTTAGTATGACTTTGGTAAGCTACAAAGCAGCACCACTTGATGTATTGTCGGAGCATGGCTACCATAGTCAGCACCCTCGTAGAGTAATTTGTACTGTGCTTCAACATAATATGGTGTGTGTGTATAAGGGCCTGGCACCTGTTGAGAGCCATGCTTATGAAGCAGATTTCAAACTGATCAATCCACATTCATCAATACACAAATCCTGAAAAGTGAGTGAATTGTTCTGTATTTTATGTCTTACAACTGAACAATTTTGAGAGTTATTGTAAATGAGTTGAATAAAGTTTGACTTATCTGTTTTGTTTGACTTAATGTGCCTTAGAATTTAGTGCACCTTACAGTCCGAAAAATACAGAACATATATATCATTACACACTGAAGAGTTGTACAGTACATTATTAGATTCAACTGAATGAAAATGTTTAACATATGGTGGTGGAACATTTCTAAGGACATTTTTGCATTCTATTAACACAATAAAAACAAACAGAGTCTGTAAACCAAGATGTGGTGCTACAGTAACTTACTGTAAACATTATATGGTCAAGCTAAACCCACACAATGAAGTCAGAGCAGACAGTTTCAGACCACCTGGTTTAAACACTTCACATGCACTCAACTCAAACTTATAACACATCACATGTTCCTAAATGCCCAAAGGTCTCAAATTCCCGATTCTGTGTGTACTTACCTGGTACAACACTATATCATAATGTCTGGGGAGCCGTTAACATAAAAGTAAAAAATAATTTACTCAGTATGACTTTTGGCAAAATGAAAATTTGGAGACAGATGACTCCTATACAGCAGTTTCTACATATTTCAGTCAAATATGGGGCATGTTTAATACACACCCCGCTAAATCTACAATAAACTTAGCATGGCCGATATTAGGGCCTAATTAAAATGTAGTATGATGATAAGAGAGATTTGTAAGTCTGGAAATGTTTTCATAGACTTTTCTATTATTTGATGATTGCCAATAGCTGTGCTGACTCACAGCACTAAACTGAATCTCCTATAATGAGAAACATTTCCCAGCACTGCACATCAGACAAACCTTTACTTACCAGACTTGAGACGATCAGATCAGCAGTCTAGAGAAAGGAAACAATTCATCAGATCACTGTTTGATGATTCAGACTGTTGAGCCTCTTCACACACAATCCAATTTACTGTGACACAAATTAACTAGTAAAATCCTCAATTACTTTAAGGCTTTATGAGCTTACTGTAGTGTAAAGAGGAGATAAATGAACTGCAGCGCCTCACATGGCATGTGTAATAAAAGCATTCATTACTACAGAAATGCAAAGAATAGCCATCAATTGGCACAAGTGCAGGATATACCAAATATTTCCTACACAGAAGCCTTGTGGCTCCAACATTTTCTACAACAGGTCAGTGCTAATAAAGTGTGAAAACCAAAACTTTAAAAATGTTAGATACAAAGTAATTATATAAATCAGAAGCAACAGAAAACCTCATCATGTCTGACATGAATATGTAAATCTTAAAATACATTTAAATATTAACATGTTACAATAGCAGAGGTGCACCATGTTTTGTAATTAAAATTAAATGTCTTAAAATATTACACTAAAAAGTCATTTCATTGTACCCGTTTAGGAATATTTATGAATTTTTGCAGTGTACCTTTTGGCAACTTTTCTATCTAATTTTAAAACACATTATATTCACTAAATAAGTAATAAACTAATTAGACACACTGGCTGTAATTTACCTAACAATGTCCACTCACACCTCTGGTTCTCTTCGTTTTTATTACTGTTAAAGCTATTACTTATACCGAGTCAGGCAAAATACTTCTACAATGTTGTGACTTTAATGTAATACATCAGAATTTGAGAGACAATATAAATCAATACCTGTGCAGCTCTTAAGTGTTTGAGCAACCACTTATACTGACTCCCCTAAAACACTTTAATTGTTTTGTCTGCTACTTAAATCCACAAACATAAGGAGAAAATGAACAACTGTATAAAGACATCTGACATTTAGTTATGTTTAGATTTGATAAGCCATAAGAAATTTAAATCATACATAAATGGGCTATTAAACTTCAGGGACATTTTCAGGGAGAGTCAGAGGGGTCCTGTGTGGGGGCTTTGCTGCTACAGGTCACAAATCCTGTGTGTTTGCCAATCAGTAAATGGAAACATATCACAAAAGGTCAAACTATTGTATGTAAGTCGTCAAATGTGCTACGCAATGCCAGGTTCATACTGCTTCAGTTACAATCACTGTTTACTTACCAGCAAAGGCAAAACCAAAGATCTCGCTCACTCTGTGTAACAAAAGACAAAGCACAAAAATACAGAATGAGACAACTCAGATCAGCATCACAATCAATACTACATCAATCTGTGTAGTCCAAAAGATTCAGTACACTTCTTTGTTTACCACAGCAACAAACAACTCACCTCTTTTTTTCTACACCTTATTAAAGATTACTGTCTTCATTAAGGTAAAATGTGGTTTCATCCATTTGTAATAAGCCACACAAGTTTCTCAGTTATGTGATAGCTCTATTAGTTTGGTGCTATTAGATAACACAGATTTAATAAGCAATGATTTGCTACACCTAGCACTGCACACTTTATCAAATTGATAAAGTTTAATTTAAAAGCATGAACAATCATAAATGAAAGCTTTGATGATATATTTGTAGGCTTCAACATTTCAGTTGGTCTGCATTCAAATTCTGCTTCCTAAAAATATTATCACCTGCACACAGTATCATTTAGTATCATTTAATATGCTGTTGTTTTAAATATGTACATATCATATTAATAATATTAATGGCGCACTGCAGCATTTTATTTATTTGAAGGTGGCCTTTTTATATTTTATTAACTTCTCACTTTGTGAAAAATTAAACAGAGCTGCAGGTGTAGGTTTTACTTAAAAACAAACCAGTCTGCACAAACTAGTGTTTGTTAAACAGTTCTTAAAATTTAACTAAAAACTAAAATTGATTAATTAAAAAAAAAAACTTCTTCTTGTTAAGAAATGTTATTATTCTTATATTATGTGTTTTATCCTCACTCTCTCTCCCTTCTGTTAATTAACCCACAACACAGACACACCGGCACAGGCACATGACTCTTTTTTCTCCGGCCTTCTGTCAGAGGCGGTAAAATGGCTCCTTTGAAGTTATCGACCCTGCTGCTTCAGCAGCTTATCAGTGGTTCTAAGATGGCGGCTTATTACCTTACAACCTATAGAATGAGGCCGTTTTAACTGACTGATTTGTGAAGAGGAGAACTAACTTCAGCTTCCCTAAGAGACTCAGAAACACTAACACACAATCGAATGAACCAAATACAACACAATAACTGTATTAAACAATCAAATGAACCAAATACATTTTGCACTGGGCCTATAGGAGCTAGGCTAGGCGTTAGCACTTGGTTGTTAGGGCTAGCTTACCAAACACTCCTTTTAAATACTAAAATTACAACGTTTCACTAACAAAGCAGCCATTGTGTGTTTTTTTAATATGACTTATACTTGACTGGCTTTATAAGTCACTAACAACAACTCGGTAAATCACTCAAACAGCTTATAGACATTTTATTTCAGAAAAGAGAGACAGAGAAGCAGCGCCACCGGCAGGGATCAAGCAGAGAGTGGGAGGAGATTCAGGAGTCAGCCAGAGACATAAAATAAGAGGCATTCACGGGTAGTGGGAAACTCCGCCATGCCAATTTTGTGTAATTTACAAAAATATATGTAAATTTAAATAGTATTAAACTAGATATTTTTGGAACAGAAAACAACTAGCAGAGATTTAATTCTATAAGTTGAATAAATATTTCAAACATGATTATTTTAATTTGAAATTATGGTTAAAAGTCATGAATAAATATAAGGTCATTATGTTAAAATGTACTGTATTATGATATATTTATTTAACTGGCTGGAGTAATAAGAACAGTCTTCTCCTGAACAACAAAACCAAGGGGCTGGTGTTGATGTTCACCTAAGCATCCTCACAGGACAGTAGGAGCTGCAGAGGCTCGCCTCGCTGCACTGCAGGAATCAGAGGTTCAGGAGGTACTTTAACCCCACTGCCATGAGGGTTTTCAACAGTGACTCCTGACATGTTCATTGCACATTTATTTATTTTATTCTAATACATATTGGTTATAATCATATGGATTCTAACCTAAATAGACTTGCACCCACTTGTTCACCCCTGCTGCAGTGAGGTAAAGGTGTGGCTTTCTCCAACAAGACTCTTCAGTGAAGGTTTTAAAGACAACCATCTAAACCAGGGTCAGCAACATTTAAGACCCAAAGAGCCATTTGGACCCGATTTGCACGAAAAAGAAAACACTGGGAGCCACAAATACTTTTTGACATCTGAAATGAAGATAACACTTCACACACATTTTTTTACCTTTATGCTCTGTATAAACAACTATACTGTGTTGCTTATGAAACCATGAAATGCTACAAAGTAAATGAAATTTTATTTATGTAATGGACACATTTTGAACTCTTAAAAATAACAAAAAGTAAAAACATCCAGTTGAAGGTCTCTCTTAAATGAATTGAAAAGCTGAACTTGAATTGTCCATGTATCAAACAAAACTGATCCTTATATCACCTTTGGGCTTTCAGCGCATAAAGGGCCTTCACCTGAATTTGGAAAAAGCACTATGCTCCTAAAAAAATGAATAATAAATATTTGCAAAATATCTACATAAATATTTATTTTACCTGGTTAACATGCATGGTGGGTTGAGGCCTGCTAAAATTTATTTTAGTTACAGAAATATTGTAACTCAGCAGAAACATAGTAACTTGAAGAAGTAGTACAACATTGCAGAAGTGTTGTAATACAGCAGAAATGTTAATATGTAGCGCAAAACCTAAAAACCAGGAAGAAATGGTGTAAGAGTATAACTTAATATACAGTAGTATAATAGTAACACGTAGTAGAAATGCAACATAGGAGCTGAAATAGTATAATTTAGCAGAAAAGTAATAATTTAGCAGAAAAGTAATACTTTAGCGGAAATATTGAAATGCAAAACAGCCAGCTTCAAAAAGCTGAAGTTTCTCAAAAATTAGTTGTTGTTCAACTGTGAAAACTTCTCAGAAACATTAGAAATGTTACAGAGGAACTGCCAGCAGATACACAAAGCTAAGGCAAAATGAGATGCCTAGCAATGTTTACAAATAGGGACAAACACACACAGTGATAAATAACCCATATTCAGAAAACAATGTGCAAAAACATGGATGCAAGCATAAACACAGGCATACATACAAACATACACACACAAGGGCACACAGGGACAAACAAACGTGTCCTGTGTGTTTCTATGCCAGTCAATCAGTCTGAATCTGGTCAAGTTGAATACACTAATGGATGCTGGTCACCAACGAATAAAAATTGAGTCACACAAGCACAGACAAAGACACACACACACACACACACACACACACACACACACACACACACACACACACACTTGTAAAGTTATTAGAAGTTAAAAACTTCAAACACTGACATCGGCTTTTTCAGGGTTTTTTTTTTTTTCAGCTTTATATTTTCAGCTGTATCTATGAGAGTCAAAAAGCCTGGATCTGCTCAATTTGAATCCACCAATCAGAGCTGTCACTTCTGTCTGCTTCATCAGGTTATGTAGTTGTCCCTGTCAGTGCAGCTGCATCCCTTGCTCACACCGACAGAGACATGGGCTTTCTGTAATGTATTTCAGACATGGAGCAGTAGCATCACATCATCTTAAAAAAAAAATTGTGACTTAAGAGAAACATAATAATTTAGCAGAAATACTATGATTTGAAGAAATCATAGTATTTGGCAGAAATACTACATTTAGCACAAATCCTATAAAATAGCAGAAATTCTATGTTTTAGCAGAAATACTGTATTTATCACCAATACCAAAAAGTAGCAGAAATACTATGATTTGGTAGAAATCCTATAATTCAGCAGAAATACTATTATTAAGCAGAAATACTATAATTAGCATAAATCTTATAAAATAGCAGAAATAGTATGATTTAACAGAATAGTAATAACTTAAATAGAAAAATTGAAAAGCAAAATGGACAGCTGAAAAATGCTGATGGTAAGGGTTGCTCAAATGTGCTTGTTGAAAGGTAAAAATTGACAAAAAAAAAGAAAAGAAAGAAATAACAGCCAGCAGATACACACAATTACAATTATGGACACAAATGGAAACACAAATGCAGAGAGAGACACACACAGGATGTAATCGAGTCAACCAGTCTAAATATAATCAGTTTGAATCCTACAATGACATGCTGCCATAAAAGGGGTCACACACACACACACACACACACACACACACACACACACACACACACACACACACACACACACACACACACACAGCAGCAGCAGCAAGTGAACAAACAGTGGCTGTGCATACTGTGTTTCCTGTATGTCCCTAGGTCAGTCAAGCAGCCTGGAGCTGCTGAATTTGAATCCACCAATCAGAGAGGCTGTGTACTTTTTCCCGCCAAAACTGGTGCACCAAGTGCAGGCTTTTACACACGCAGCATAGAGACAGAAAGGATTTTTGCAGTTTATTTTCATAGTGAGGATTCCCCTCAAACAAATGGCTATAATTTCCTAACCGTAGGGGCTAGAACGGTCATTCTTACAACGCTTTTGTTCAGAAGAGATGGGGAATCTTAAAGTGTTGACAATTTATCATTAAAATATGAATTATTAAAGATATTTGACTTGTAATGCACCATAACTGAGTAGAGGCAAGCGAAAACTGCCTTGACTTGCCCTCAAACAACGCTTTCTAACTCTAAATCTATTTGGAGTATCGATATCATTCTTTCACCGTAAGAGACAGCAGGCTTTGGTGAACAGTCATGGAAATTTTCAGGTCTTTGTGGAAATCCAAAAAAAAGATATGACGAGAGAAAAAGTGGTTCATTTCCAGAGTTCGAAATCTGAAGAAATTTGAGCGAAGGACTAATTTCCTACCCTCAAACAAGTCTAACTCATTTCAGAACGGTAATAGGTGAGAAAAAAATTTTGAATTGTGAGTGTCAGGAGTGTCTGAAGATATACGGGACAAGCCTCATGTTTTAACTTCGCTTCGTTAAGGAGATATGACGATTCGAATATGCCTCTCATTACAGAAATCAAGCGATGATTTTGAACAAAACTCCATTGACTTTCTATGGAGAGTTTTCCGACTTTGTGTTGGTCTGAGGAGATTTGCCAAAATTCTATGAATCTCACAACAATGATGGTGACATTTTCTGAAAGCCAGCAAAATACCTACGTTTTGATGTATAATTTGTGGAAGTTGAGTGAAAATTGAGCAAGTAGCAAGAAGTTGTTCGGACATGAAGAGAAGACTACGAAACCTACAGTGGCACACTGGAAGCCAAGTGCATAGCAACCATAACAACGCATGTATTTTCTGAAAAATCACAAAAATGAAACTCAAAACTTAAAGAGGGATAAGATGAAAACGGTAACAGATATGAAAAAGCTGAATCATTAATGAATAGCCCAATAATTTGTGAACATTTTAAAGTTTGAATGGTTGTTCTAGGCGAAAGTATGAGAATGTAGTTAAGTTTCAAAAACAAGCAAGTTTTAGCAGAATTGTGGAAGTTTCCCATTCATTTCAATGGGACAAATTAAAGCATAAAAAGCTTAATATTTTAAAAAGTATAATAGCATAAAATACCAAAAGTCATAGCCATCATTAGCAGAAATAGCAGAATAGTTTAAAATTTGAACGGTGAAAATCGGCTGAAAATTGTTAAAGTAGTTAAGTGCCAAAAAACGTACAAAAAGTGGCAACTAGAATAACTAGAAAAATTTGCATTTCCTGCGAAAATGCAGTGTGGATGCTGTAATGCTGAAGCTGTCTGCTGAAAATAGCTGAAAAAGCTGAAAAGTTGCAGAAATTGTAAAAAGTTTGCAGAAGCAAAGGAACTTTGCTAAAATGTAATAACTTAGCAGAACTGCAATATCTCAGAGGAAACATAATACTTGGCAGAAATACAATAGCATAGCAGAACTTAGCAGAAATATTGTAACTTACCAGAAACATGATAACTTCTCAAAAATACAAGAATTTAGGAGAAATAGTATAAGATA